>NC_041391.1:145895212-146062502 GCF_002162155.2 Triticum dicoccoides
TTAGATGTCAAATTTTTATGATTTTTTTCTGTTGTAATTTAGATGTCAATTTTTTTCATATTGTGTAAGTAATTTAGATGTCAAATTTTTTTATGATTTTTTTCTTTTCATAGAATTTTTTATGATTTTTTTTGGTTTAATTTTTTTCACGGAATTTTAATGATTTTTTTGTTCATATTTTCTTTGTCAATTTATTGTGTATGTATAGGAAAATTAGTTAGAAAAATAATAGAACTATAGTTAAACTAGTTTATTTTTAGTAAGTAGTACTTTATTTTATTTATAATAAGTGCTTCATATATAATTGAACTAGCTAGTTGATTTAATAAACCAATTTATTTTACTATATATAGAAGTAGTTTATTTTTAATAAGTACTACTTTATTTATTTATAGTAAGTGCTTAGTAGTTGAACTAATTGATTTAATTAATAAAACTACTTTATTTAACTATATATAGAAGTAGTTCCCGCATCAACGTCGACGATGCCTATCCCGCATCCTCGTCGTCGTCGACTCGGCGGTGGTGGAGGCCTGCTTGATCAGGGCCATGTTCGGGACTGGGCTCCGCCGGGCTGGTATTGGGAGGTGCTACCTTTTGGGGGACGTAGGTTGGTGAGGAGGCAGCCCGTTGTTGACCCGATCCTTGTTTGGTGGCGGTCGCGTGGGCCAGTGACGGTGCCGAGGCTTCCGGACATCGGGGAGGTGGTACGTCACCGTGTCAGCGAGGAGGACGAGCACGTCCGTCCCTACATGGTTGCGTTGGAGGGCAGGTTCGACAATACCTGGCAGGTTCTTCAGGGATCTCACTGGAGCTATGATCCTGTGATCATTCCTTATCTTTGGGTGTCCACCGCCCGCGACGATACCCGTCAGGCGCTACGGTTCTAGCTGTATTAATTAGCGATGCTATATATATGATAGTATTCGAGGAGTATTCAACGATGTACGGACACAAGAGATGATGTACTTTTGGTTATAATTGAATGCATGCTAATTTGAATACTACTTTATTTTATGATTTGGTTTTGCTTATTGAATGCTCATATTGAAAAAGTACTCCTACTTTGAATGCTAAAATTGAAGAGCACTCTATGCAGAAATCTAGGAGCCCCTCCATCATCCACGCCGTCGTGGGGGTAGCTTCTCCTTCATTCCCGTGTGCTAGACAATTTGTTGTAATAATGCACTCGGGAATGAAAGGAGGAGCTACGTACCATCACCGATAGTCAATCTATGATTAATAATAATGATCTAATTTAGGTTTTTTAGTACATATATTTAATATTTGAATTATGAACTTAGGCCAGAAATGTCGTACTCGGACGACAAAAACCGCCCGGGAGTGCGACTGGTGCCACGACGACCGAGGTATGTGCGACAGGTTCATTGAGCTGGACGAAGATCGGCGCTTCAGCATTAAGCTCGAGGAGACCTTCAATGTTCTGTACACAACGACGACAATACTTTTTTTTGTAATTAAGCACAACTTCAACTATTTTAACGTGTATTTTTTATCTTTTCCAATTTGACTAGCTTATCCCATGCTATGCAAGACGCTATGTCTTGGAGAGGATGGATTTTGAAGACCATGAAAGTATGGAAACCAAAAAAATTCTCCTAAGGACCCATCATGATGTGGATTTTCAAATAAAGCTATACAATGCTGAGAGTGTAACCCATTTTGGTTGCAAAAATTGGGAAGCACTTTGCAAGATGTATGGTTTTGATGAGGGTATGCTTGTCACCATGGATCTTGGTGATCCTACAATCCAGCAAGACAATATGGGCATTTGGGTCCTTGTGGGTACACCTCCAATTCTTCCCCCATGTGAGCTTAACATAGTTATTAAGTAATTTATATTGTTTATTTCAAAATAGTTGACAGCTTGTTTCCATTGACAGCTTATTTTCATTCTTCAAGGAATGTGCGGAAAATGATAGACAAAACCCACTACACCGATGGCTCCGAATTAACTTATAAGGAGAAAAATCATCTAATCGCATTTTGTACTGATCTTGAGAATTACAATGTCTACAATCGAACTCCTCAACATTATGGTCAATACGTGCCACTAGTGCATGTGTTGAACTACGGTAACTACCATGGAGATACCCTGGTAAGATTTTTTACTATTACGACATCCCTGCATCTTTTTTTAAATACTTCTAAAACTAGTACATCATTGCTAACTACGAAGTTATTACTATGTTTTTCAACAGATAATCCCGAATGATTGTGTGCCTCATCTGATGTATACGCACGGTCGCCTTGATGTTTTGAACATACAACCAGGTCGTTGTGACGCCCCCGATTCAATCGTACACTAATCATGCACGCAAATGTGTACGATCAAGATCAGGGACTCACGGGAAGATATCACAACACAACTCTACAAATAAAATAAGTCATACAAGCATCATAATACAAGCCAGGGGCCTCGAGGGCTCGAATACAAGTGCTCGATCATAGACGAGTCAGCGGAAGCAACAATATCTGAGTACAGACATAAGTTAAACAAGTTGCCTTAAGAAGGCTAGCACAAACTGGGATACAGATCGAAAGAGGCGCAGGCCTCCTGCCTGGGATCCTCCTAAACTACTCCAGGTCGTCGTCAGCGGGCAGCACGTAGTAGTAGGCACCTCCGGTGTAGTAGGGGTCGTCGTCGACGGTGGCGTCTGGCTCCTGGACTCCAGCATCTGGTTGCGACATCCAGGTAGAACGGAAAAGGGAAAAGAGGGAGAAAAGCAACCGTGAGTACTCATCCAAAGTACTCGCAAGCAAGGAGCTACACTACATATGCATGGGTATATGTGTAAGGAGGCCATATCGGTGGACTGAACTGCAGAATGCCAGAAGAAGAGGGGGATAGCTAATCCTGTCGAAGACTACGCTTCTGGTAGCCTCCGTCTTGCAGCATATAGAAGAGAGTAGATTGTAGTCCTCCAAGTAGCATCTCCAAGTAGCATCTCCAGTAGCATAATCCTACCCGGCGATCCTCTCCTCGTCGCCCTGCGGAAAAGCGATCACCGGGTTGTCTGTGGAACTTGGAAGGGTGTGTTTTATTAAGTATCCGGTTCTAGTTGTCATAAGGTCAAGGTACAACTCCAAGTCATCCTGTTACCGAAGATCACGGCTATTCGATAGATTAACTTCCCTGCAGGGGTGCACCACATAGCCCAACACGCTCGATCCCATTTGGCCGGACACACTTTCCTGGGTCATGCCCGGCCTCGGAAGATCAACACGTCGCAGCCCCACCTAGGCTCAACAGAGAGGCCAGCACGCCGGTCTAAACCTAAGCGCACAGGGGTCTGGGCCCATCGCCCATAGCACACCTGCACGTTGCGTACGCGGCCGAAAGCAGACCTAGCCTAGTGGCGTTCCAGTCCAATTCGGCGCGCGCCGCTCCGTCGCTGACGTCTGAAGTGCTTCGGCTGATACCACGACGTCGGGATACCCATAACTACTCCCACGTAGATGGTTAGTGCGTATAGGCTCGTAGCCAGACTCAGATCAAATACCAAGATCTCGTTAAGCGTGTTAAGTGTCCGCGAACGCCGAACAGGGCCAGGCCCACCTGTCTCCTAGGTGGTCTCAACCTGCCCTGTTGCTCCGCCACAAAGTAACAGTCGAGGGCCGTCGGGAACCCAGGCCCACCTCTACCGGGGTGGAGCCACCTGTCCTTTCAGCCCCCTCGTCAGAATCACTTGCGGGTACTCAATGAGCTGACCCGACTTTAGTCACCATCTGTATAGTATGTATGTATGTATAGTATATACCCGTGATCACCTCCCAAGTGATCACGGCCCGATAGTATAGCAAGGCAGACTGACAAGAATGTAGGGCCAATGATGATAAACTAGCATCCTATACTAAGCATTTAGGATTGCAGGTAAGGTATCAACAGATGTAGCGACAATGTCAGGCTATGCATCAGACTAGGATTAACGAAAGCAGTAACATGCTACACTACTCTAATGCAAGCAGTATAGAGGAGAATAGGCGATATCTGGTGATCAAGGGGGGGGGCTTGCCTGGTTGCTCTGGCAAGAGAGAGGGGTCGTCAACTCCGTAGTCGAACTGGTCAGCAGCAGCGTCGGTCTCGTAGTCTACCGGAGAGAAGAGGGGGAAGAAATAATGAATACAGAGCAAACAAAGCATCACAAAATATAACAAGGCAATACGCGGTGTTCGGTGTGCCCTAACGCGGTAGTAGGTGATACCGGTGAAGGGGGAAAACATCCGGGAAAGTATTCCCGGTGTTTCGTGTTTCCGGGCAGAGGAGCCGGAGGGGGAAAGTTGCGAGTTCGATAGGTTAGGGGTGTGTGGCGGACGAACGGACTGCGTATCCGGATTCGTCTCGTCGTTCTGAGCAACTTTCATGTTGAAAATATTTTAATCCGAGTTACGGATTAAAAGATATGATTTTTAAAAGATTTTAATAATTTTGGAATTTAATTATTTATTTAATTAATTCGAAAAAAATGTATTTATGACGTCAGCATGATGTCATGCTGACGTCAGCAGTCAACAGGGGTTGACTGAGTCAACCCTGACATGTGGGTCCAGTGGGACCCACCTGTCATTCTCTAATTAAATTAATTAGGGTTTAGGTTAATCTAATTAGGATTAATTAACTTAATTAATTAATTAATTAATTAATTAATTACTTAATAATTAATTTTATTAAATCATTTTTAATTTTATTAATTATATTTATTGTTTTTATTTATTTTATTATTTACTTATTTTTATTTTATATTTAATTAAACTTTTCCTTTCCTTTCCTTTTCTTTTTTTTTTATTTTCTTTTCTGTTTTTATTTATTTATAAACACTTAGGCATTTTATAAAATTGTGAACCTTACACCATAATTATCTTTGTAATATTTGGCAACCACCGAACATTTTTATTTTAATTTTTAAAAACTTTTATTGTTTTCTTTTATTTAAATTTTGAATTTGTTTCGGTTCTGAACTATCGAGAGTTTATCACAGTAACCGTGGTGACGTGGCATCATTAGCGGGGAATCACTGTAGCTTAATTACCCGGGCGTCACAATTCTCCTCCACTACAAGAAATCTCGTCCCGAGATTTAAGCGGTGGAGTAAGGGGCGAAGGTGTTGGTAGCGAAAAACCTAACGAGTCTTCTCGGTCTTGGCTTCCCTTTCGAAGAGGTTGATCCCTTTCGTTGATGTCTTCATTTCACTGCTTCAAGTCACCATGATCAATTTGTCATCCTTTCTTCGGGATCTCCATCGTACTTACGAATAGGTAAGGGGCAGCTCTACAACGATAGGATGTTACAAGGGAAAATCTTCTGGGGGTTTCCCAAGTATGAACATATGAGTATCTCTCGAGTTGAACAAATAAAACACATCGAGAGCAAAGGAAGACGGTGCGATAAGAAGTTTCAAGCGGATAGGCAATTGTTCATTGCCTGAAACAGAGTGTGAATGGGGTTCAGAGCAACAGGAATAAGCATTGCGTCTGATACCAGAATAGATCACTAGGAAGGTGGCTTGTGATCTTTCATACGAAGCCAAGCATGAGGATTAGCTTTAGTAACAGGGGTGCAGGAGAGTCAGGTTTCGTTCCTGGGACCTGTGGGTTATGGGCCCACCATGTGGGTTAAAAGTAGAAAAGGGGGGGGGGGCTGACATCTTGTACGATCACGATAGCAAGGCATGTCAGAGAGTAGCATGTCAGTTATGTCGGCAGCAATGTCGGTATCAAGGGCGAGGGACGAAGAGAACCATTTTCCTGCTCGTTGAACGAGGCGGACCAATAGGCAAAGTTCTCGTCCATCGGTGGTGACCGGAATGCTATCGACAATTTCAACAGGGTCTTACTGACAGAGTTGTACACCGAGGTGTTTACATAAGCAGGAGAATATTATTGCTTAGATCATATAGATCACAAGAAAGGTTAAACAAAACAATGGAAAGGAAAAGGTGATCATCAGATCAAATAGAACAATGGAATGGAAAATATGTTTATACACCTATTTCAGGGGTATATCCTTCCCAAGGACAAACAGAGCAAGATATCCATGACAGGATATAAGGTAGACAACCATTTAGGTAAGGGGGGAGGAATCTCATGATATTACCCATACAACGGTGTTAGGATAAATGATAAGCAAAATTTAGCATCGTGCTTCAAATGTTCTTGTTGAAACATCGGAGTACCATTGACATGCTTCGAGATAGAATTGACATGGTCTTCGAGCAAAGGTCAGACTTTGGAAACATGAAGGATCCATCAGGAATAACTTGTAGAATAAGTCTTACAATTTCCTCATGGATGAATGGATAATCTTGTTGAAAAGGAATCTATAATGATAGGTCCTCCAGCCGGGGGGGGGGGGTGCTAGGCATGACATCATGTTACCAGGTCATCAAAGGATCAACATCATAACTCTTGGAAAGTTGTCCCAACCATCATATCTGACCGAGATCCATATCCATTTGGTGTCATGATACCTCAGACTCAGGGGGGGTCCGAGAGGAAAAAGGTGCAACACAAATCGACGAAATGACATTGCAAGATTCTCGAGAAATGAACCATGAAGTGATTTCCGTTAACAAGAGTTCATCATTATCCCCAGAGGGGACAAGGAGGTGGATGATGAACCCAACGACAATTCTTCGAGATTTCCAAAGATGGATTTCCACAATTAAGTGAACAAGGAGATAACATTGGTCAGATCAACTGATATAAGGAAATATGCTCGAGGAAAACATACATAATTTAAACATTGGTTGAAAGGTGCGCCCGAAATATGGGTTGGGTTGCACGACCAATGTCAGAATGGTGATTCAATAACCAACAGTCTAAGAATGAACGACCGACCATTAACTTCAAAGCAATAGGGTTGCTAGAAGTTTTGGGATTACACATCACAGTCTATTTGTCGGTGTTTAGCAATAACACGGTGACCAGTAAAAGAATGGTGATGGTGATAAGTATCACTTGTATCAAGAATTCTCCAGAGGTGGTGAAATTCTCACAACATTGAGGACATAAGAGATGTTAATGTTCCAAGGTAAAGAAGAACAATGCCGGGTAGCAGTGATCTCAAAGTTTACACAAAACACGAACAAGTTGTGTTGAACGGAAGGCAATAAGGTGGTCGATGAGAACAGGAATCATCGAGGGGCAAGGATGGTATTACCCATCATGAATTCAACTGAATTCCTGGAAGAGCTCATAAGGTTGATGATGATCACGACACAAGTGTCGAGAGTTTCCACGCCGATGTGATCAATCAGCGACGACATCAAGTCAAAGTAATGATGAAGCAAGAGGTTAATGGAACCACGGTTATGGCATAAACTCGAACTCAAGCTTGTTGTTTAAGGTGAAAGGGAATGACGAGGAAAATCGACGTAAGCTTAATTCATCGTCGAAAATTGTGCTCCGAGAAGAAGGACCGGGTAGCACAGTTAAAATCATCACGACAATGATATAGCCAAACAGGCTAGGAATGGCGTGATCGGGTACAAACTCGTACTTATAGAAGCTTACTGAAGAGTTGTTGAACCGTAGTGCGGACTTGGTTCAGTTATCGGTGTCTTTGAGTGTTTAATAACTCAGAGCCCGTGAAAAATTGTAATCAGTGAGAATGTAGTACTTGATGAAGAACTCATAAGAAGTTATGCAGTCCAAGATAATCTCGAGATACCAGGGGGGTAATACTCGAAGACGGATCAAAGTAGAGGTTGGACTGGGGCATTGCTCTGCAGAAGACAAGTGCTTAAACTGGCACGAGAAATGATATTTAAAGGAGAACATGGTCGGAACCAAGATTGCAAAAAGGCCGGACCCCAGATATAAGATGATCTTATATCAATGGAATAATTAATTTTAAAAGAAGCTTCGATGAGAAGATGTGTATCGTGTCCATGGGCATGAACACAAAGTTCAAGGTCGACTCCCACTTCTCCAATGCACAACCTTTCATTCACTTCTCGCGCTCAATGAAGTTGTAGTTTTGAAATTCTATCTGGCATAATATCAGGAGTGTATGACTCGTGAAAACTTTCGGGTTCACACGTTTTAGGGAAGGCATATGTTCAACCCATCAGGTTATCGTGGAAATATATACCACAAGCTTCAATAGTAGATATCACCAGCTCGAAGCAGATCATGGTTGAGAAGGCAGAGGATACAATTTACCAAAGGCATTATGTATCAGAGGAAAGGCTCACAAGGTTATTGAATATGAAGGGCGTTGTCAGGTAAAATCCAACAATGGATCGGGCGATCCACAACGGAGTTGATGTGAGTATCGGTACTCAATCAGAGGAAGAAAGAATGCACGGGCATCATATTATAGGACAACTGAATAATTTGATGCTTAGATAACAAAAGAATTATGATTTCCAAAACGAGGGATCAGAAGCAGACGCTCTGATTAGGGATGGATAAGTTGAATAGCCTTATGGTACAATCAACGACAATTGGATTGGTCGAGAACCAATTCCAGTTAAAAGAATGGCAGCTCAGCCGGAAAAGTAACTTATAAGGATCAAAGATGATTGCGTGTATTCGCAAACATATTGAGTCAACAGACTCAAAAATGATAATGACAAGGAATGTCAATAAGACTACGAGAGTTATGGGATTAACCATAATGCAAGCAAGCAAGAATTTCAAGAGCCAAAGGCTCCAGAGGATTTTCGGAAGATCGAATATTATTTTGAAGACTTTTGTGAAACACAAGAACAACTGGGGATGAGCGGGTACTCGGCAAGTGCGAGGATTTATTTGAAGGGGTATTCATGTGGCAAAGAACTGCTAGGCAGTAGGCACAAAGTATTCTCGGAATACCGAAGAGTATTTCAGGACATTTTGTAATAACAAAAGCAACTGGGGATGACAATATGAACGATAGGTGTAAGTAGTTATCCAGAGGGATTTATCGATGGAAGTGAATTGCGAAAGCGATGGCACATAGTCTCCAGAGCACATCGTAGAGTATCTCGAAATCTTCTGGTGCAGCAGGCGGTTATCGGTAATAAGTGGCTCTCCGGGAGAAAGTACTTGCGAGAACCTAAAGTTAGTTTTGTTTTTAGCAAAATCATTTAACCCGAATAGAAGAGAGCTCAGAGTCCCAGAGTAAAGGTCGAGGAATAAAAGATCCTACTACCACCCAATGGCGACGTGTGCCCGTAAGACACACAGCCATGTTAGTAAAAGTTTTGCAATGTCTAGACTCGACTTCGGCCAAGGAGTTGGAAGGGGGATTCCTACAGGCAGTCGGCTCTGATACCAACTTGTGACGCCCCCGATTCAATCGTACACTAATCATGCACGCAAATGTGTACGATCAAGATCAGGGACTCACGGGAAGATATCACAACACAACTCTACAAATAAAATAAGTCATACAAGCATCATAATACAAGCCAGGGGCCTCGAGGGCTCGAATACAAGTGCTCGATCATAGACGAGTCAGCGGAAGCAACAATATCTGAGTACAGACATAAGTTAAACAAGTTGCCTTAAGAAGGCTAGCACAAACTGGGATACAGATCGAAAGAGGCACAGGCCTCCTGCCTGGGATCCTCCTAAACTACTCCAGGTCGTCGTCAGCGGGCAGCACGTAGTAGTAGGCACCTCCGGTGTAGTAGGGGTCGTCGTCGACGGTGGCGTCTGGCTCCTGGACTCCAGCATCTGGTTGCGACAACCAGGTAGAAGGGAAAAGGGAAAAGAGGGAGAAAAGCAACCGTGAGTACTCATCCAAAGTACTCGCAAGCAAGGAGCTACACTACATATGCATGGGTATATGTGTAAGGAGGCCATATCGGTGGACTGAACTGCAGAATGCCAGAAGAAGAGGGGGATAGCTAATCCTGTCGAAGACTACGCTTCTGGTAGCCTCCGTCTTGCAGCATATAGAAGAGAGTAGATTGTAGTCCTCCAAGTAGCATCTCCAAGTAGCATCTCCAGTAGCATAATCCTACCCGGCGATCCTCTCCTCGTCGCCCTGCGGAAAAGCGATCACCGGGTTGTCTGTGGAACTTGGAAGGGTGTGTTTTATTAAGTATCCGGTTCTAGTTGTCATAAGGTCAAGGTACAACTCCAAGTCGTCCTGTTACCGAAGATCACGGCTATTCGAATAGATTAACTTCCCTGCAGGGGTGCACCACATAGCCCAACACGCTCGATCCCATTTGGCCGGACACACTTTCCTGGGTCATGCCCGGCCTCGGAAGATCAACACGTCGCAGCCCCACCTAGGCTCAACAGAGAGGCCAGCACGCCGGTCTAAACCTAAGCGCACAGGGGTCTGGGCCCATCGCCCATAGCACACCTGCACGTTGCGTACGCGGCCGAAAGCAGACCTAGCCTAGTGGCGTTCCAGTCCAATTCGGCGCGCGCCGCTCCGTCGCTGACGTCTGAAGTGCTTCGGCTGATACCACGACGTCGGGATACCCATAACTACTCCCACGTAGATGGTTAGTGCATATAGGCTCGTAGCCAGACTCAGATCAAATACCAAGATCTCGTTAAGCGTGTTAAGTATCCGCGAACGCCGAACAGGGCCAGGCCCACCTGTCTCCTAGGTGGTCTCAACCTGCCCTGTCGCTCTGCCACAAAGTAACAGTCGAGGGCCGTCGGGAACCCAGGCCCACCTCTACCGGGATGGAGCCACCTGTCCTTTCAGCCCCCTCGTCAGAATCACTTGCGGGTACTCAATGAGCTGACCCGACTTTAGTCACCATCTGAATAGTATGTATGTATGTATAGTATATACCCGTGATCACCTCCCAAGTGATCACGGCCCGATAGTATAGCAAGGCAGACTGACAAGAATGTAGGGCCAATGATGATAAACTAGCATCCTATACTAAGCATTTAGGATTGCGGGTAAGGTATCAATGACTGTAGCAGCAATGACAGGCTATGCATCAGAATAGGATTAACGGAAAGCAGTAACATGCTACACTACTCTAATGCAAGCAGTATAGAGGAGAATAGGCGATATCTGGTGATCAAGGGGGGGGGCTTGCCTGGTTGCTCTGGCAAGAGAGAGGGGTCGTCAACTCCGTAGTCGAACTGGTCAGCAGCAGCGTCGGTCTCGTAGTCTACCGGAGAGAAGAGGGGGAAGAAATAATGAATACAGAGCAAACAAAGCATCACAAAATATAACAAGGCAATACGCGGTGTTCGGTGTGCCCTAACGCGGTAGTAGGTGATACCGGTGAAGGGGGAAAACATCCGGGAAAGTATTCCCGGTGTTTCGTGTTTCCGGGCAGAGGAGCCGGAGGGGGAAAGTTGCGAGTTCGATAGGTTAGGGGTGTGTGGCGGACGAACGGACTGCGTATCCGGATTCGTCTCGTCGTTCTGAGCAACTTTCATGTTGAAAATATTTTAATCCGAGTTACGGATTAAAAGATATGATTTTTAAAAGATTTTAATAATTTTGGAATTTAATTATTTATTTAATTAATTCGAAAAAAATGTATTTATGACGTCAGCATGATGTCATGCTGACGTCAGCAGTCAACAGGGGTTGACTGAGTCAACCCTGACATGTGGGTCCAGTGGGACCCACCTGTCATTCTCTAATTAAATTAATTAGGGTTTAGGTTAATCTAATTAGGATTAATTAACTTAATTAATTAATTAATTAATTAATTAATTACTTAATAATTAATTTTATTAAATCATTTTTAATTTTATTAATTATATTTATTGTTTTTATTTATTTTATTATTTACTTATTTTTATTTTATATTTAATTAAACTTTTCCTTTCCTTTCCTTTTCTTTTTTTTTTATTTTCTTTTCTGTTTTTATTTATTTATAAACACTTAGGCATTTTATAAAATTGTGAACCTTACACCATAATTATCTTTGTAATATTTGGCAACCACCGAACATTTTTATTTTAATTTTTAAAAACTTTTATTGTTTTCTTTTATTTAAATTTTGAATTTGTTTCGGTTCTGAACTATCGAGAGTTTATCACAGTAACCGTGGTGACGTGGCATCATTAGCGGGGAATCACTGTAGCTTAATTACCCGGGCGTCACAGTCGTCCTACGAATTTCAATTATCCATACCGGATTTCTAAAAGAAGTGGAGACATGACAATCAAAGAATTGAAAAAAATATATGGACAGTCGTAAGGAGCTTCTTGCAAGCAAAAGGAGGCGAAGCGCAAGAATTGGAGACAAGATGATCTCCATTCTTCATAATGGAGAGTCAGGGTCTATATTGTTTTATGCTATTTTACCTTAAGGGTGTTTAGGTCCTACCTGATACTGATGACCATGTGCTAAGAACAATTATGTAGGGTTGGGTTCGATGACTATGAGGAGGGATGCATGGAAGTTAGCTATCCATGTGCCAGAGCCATGAGTTGGTCGTGAGATTTTATGGGTTTCACCTATATCCTACCCCAACTTGTTTGGGACTAAAGGCAACAACAACAAACTAACACATACAATAAATAGAGTGTCAAACTAACACATGCTATTGAGACAAAACAATAAGCAACTATATCCGATAAACATTCTGAAAGGTTAATTCAACTTTGCAAATGCACACTAACATGGGAGGCGAGTCACAACCTGAACATATTCTTTGTCACCAATAAGCTCCACCCCCAACCCACATACCATTCATTGCTATAGGGGATAATTGTCGTTTGTCTCTTCCCCGTCCTTCTCTCCAACTTCTACTCCTAGCTTCTTCGCCAACCCATATCATTAGCACCAACCAACACCATGTCAATATCGGTGCGTTCATCAACACCGCCCTATCTTATCATACCTCTTTCCTCGCTAGTTTCGTTCCTACTTATTTTTTAGAATACTCTTTATTTATTTTCAGGTTGAGATGGTTGATCCTGGATCATATGTGCCTTAGGAGGACATCAACATAAAGAATATTCTAATTACTTTAACAAGCCACGTTTTGAAGGAGACATCAAGGAGTACATGGCCGATTTGCTTGCCAAGAATATTTGCTACGTTAGGATCAAACCAAGAGTATTATTGCTGTTTCTTTTCCTACCCAACAAGGAAAATATCGGTTTGAGAATTCCACTTAATTGAGAGTTGTTGAGTTTAAAGGATGTTGGATGGGGCCCACCAGCAAAAGAACAGATCAAGCCGTCGGTTGCTCCAAACTAGTAGTTTTGCTTTCTTAAACAGATAGTCGGTTTAGCATAGATTACGTGTTAGTACTTAGTACGTATCAAGTAGTACTTGTTTTCCAAGTTAGCTAGGGTGTGCGAACGGCTATTATATAAAGCCAGTTGACTCCTTTGTAAAAGGCAGGTTATATTTTTTATAATAGACACAATGTGTTTTTAGGATAAATATCTGTATCGAGTTTTGAGGGAAGCTGTCTAAAAATCCCTAAATTTTGGAGGAAGCTTTAGAAAACTTCTGTGTTGCGATTTTTGTTCGTGGAAATTATTTTGTGCGTGAGTACCGTCGTCGAGATTGGTTTTCTCGTGCTGAGCCGTAAGGTTCAAACCCTCTACTTCGTGTACATCGCGTGCGTAGGCGAGAGGTTGCTACTACTGAAGGTGGAGTGTCGTGAAAGGTCGGGCCGCAACAACAGATCGGATCTCGCCATCGAGGTTCGGTATACATCAGGTGGTATTCAGAGCTAAGGTTGTTCACGACACTGCGGAGGAGATGACTGGATTATCATGGAAGTTAAGCTATGGATTTCAACTGGAGGAGGAAGGTTGACGGGATGGGCTTTTTCATACTCGTGTTGTGGTACAGGAGAGATCATGTGACATGACAATCGACCACATGAGTTTGATCAACGCTGCAAGCATCAAGATGGTGGAGAAGCTAGATCTAACGATGACACCACGAGCACAACCATACTTGTTCCGTTGGGGTCGTGAAGTGCTCATTGTCACACACCAAACCAAGGTACCGTTTTTGTTGGGAAATTATTTTTGCGAGATTTTCTGCGACGTGATTTCGGCACCGATGATTTCGTGTCATTTGTTATTGGGCGAGCCATGATACAAAAAGCATGATGTGGCGTATGATTGCAAAACACACACATATACCGTCAAGAGGGGTAATAAGTGCATCCTCGTGCCAATGGGTGAGGAGCGTTTTCTTTCTTGCAGAAGAGAACATCTTGAGAAGATAAAAGAGCATGAAGAAGAAGATAAGAAGAAGGCCGAAGTTGCTGAAATTTTTACCGCCGCCGATCAATCTGCAGATCAAAAAATTACACAACAATAGATTTTTAATTAATTAATTACACAAATAATTAAAGGTCGGGCCGCGGGCGAGAGATTGCTACTACTGAAGGTGGAGTGTCGTGAAAGGTCGGGCCGCGTGTACATCGCGTGCATCGCGTGCGCGGGCGAGTGGTTGCTACTACTGAAGGTGGAGTGTCGTGAAAGGTCGGGCCGCAGGATCTCACCATCGAGGTTCGGTCTACATCAGATTTTTAATTAAGTAATTACACAACTAATTAAAGGACTACCTAATTCTCTACATGCCTAATTGATTGCCAACCAAATCAATTAATTATCTACCTAATTGTGAAAAATCCCTACTACTTCTAATTATCGGTAGGCATGCGTACGCTCACAACAAAAAAGATATACTCCCTCCATTTCTAAATATAGGGTGTATAGTTTTTGGCATGGAAATTAAAGAACGCACATGGAGGGAAAATTTCACAAGTTTTGGGCGAGATTACACCTAACTAATTGACATGAGAAAATAGAGGAGCTTGCCTAATATAAGGAAATGTAATCAAATCCCTAAAAACATTATCTAGACGAGTGGTGCAACACAATACATCTTATATTTCGGATTTTTTTTCTCAAAAATCTATACACCTTACATCAAGGAACGGAGGGAGTATTATTTTTATTGTATTAGGAAACTTATGATTGTCAAGTAATAGTAGAGATGATGATAATAATAAATGACATAGTGCATGGAATTAGTAATTAGTTATTGAGAAATATTTGATTTTGTGTTGAAAAGTTATTGAGAGAAATCTTATGTTTGTCTTTTAGGAAGATGATCTCATATATATGATTTGATTTCTGAATTTTTATTTACCTATTATTTATGTGATTAAACTGAAGTAACACCTGCCAAAGCAAGCATGGAACAAATCTTCTACTTTAATGGAATTTGATTTTTTTAATTGGAGGAAGAAATCCTAATGAGAAAGGATGATGGAAAGTGAGACGAAAAAACCCAGAGAGCTACCAACTCCCTTTTACGAATAGAGATCTATGGTAAAGCTACCGTCCATGTGGTAAACCCTACCATCAATTAGCCATGGGGAAGACTTCTCCCCTCCACAGGGTTATCGACGCCGGGCAGTGGGACGCCGAGCGCCTTCTTGGCCGCCTCATAATCGTCGTCCACGCCGCCTTCCTTGACGCGGGCTTCGTTCCCGCCACTGCAGCGGCCAAGGACCCGGATCAGGGCCGGATCTCGAAGCAGCAGGGAGCGACAGCTTCGACGCTCTCCCTCCGGTACGCCGTGCCGCAGCTCCGGCAGGACGTGGGAGCCGTTGCGCTAAGGATGTTCGCGCAAGGGCGGCATGTCGTCTTCTACGTGCGCGGAGACCGGCGGCTGGGCACGTACTGGGTGTGCGTCGACGCGCTTGCCGCCGCACGGTACCTGTCAGACGGCCTCGACGACACAGCGCGCGCGCTGAGGAGGGACGCCCAGGTGGCGGCCCTCTGGGGAGCCCTCGCCGACGGTCTGTGCCGTCGCGTTTTGGCCGCGATGTGCCGCGAGAAGGGCGTCGTGCTGGAGCCCACCTTCATGTCGCTCCCCGGCGACGCCAAGGCGGCGATACTGGCGAGGCTCGACGATGGCGAGGATCTCCTGATGGTGACGCACACCTGCACCGAGCTCCGGCGCCTGGTCGCCGACCGCGACCGCGCGCTCTGGAAACCCATATACGAGGAGCGGCGCGGCCGACCCGCGCTCCCGAATCGCAGATACAAGCCGCTGTGCGGCGGCCTCGCCGCCGACGACTCGCCCGAGATGACCTGGAAAGAGAGGTACATGTGCCGGCGCCGGCCTGGAATTGTGTTCATCAGGGCGGCTAGGTCCGTTAGAGAATTCTTGAAGTCGTTCCTGTCCCCACGGCTTCCCGACGATTTCTCGCCACCGTATGATCCCCTCTCAAGCTTGGGCGATCACTGCTATCGGCCGAAGATGCTGGCGGACGTCCTTGAAGGCCCGAGGAAGGCGGCAGCGGAGGACGCGAGGGCGAGGAAGAGCGCCGCCGGTCACCGCCGGGCAATGGCGTCGGGTGGTGGTGCCCATCACGAGAAGTGGCGTCACTGCGCCGGCGCGATCCACTCGCCGTCCTCTCGGCACCGATGGGGACACCGGTGAACGTACCCTCGTACGTGCATGCAGCATCCACCGGTCGGTGGAGTTGCCGGCGTCGGTCTGTTCACAACTTCAGAACTGAACTTGCTTTGTTTTCTGAGATTTTACAAGTTTGATATGATCTAATTCCAAAGAGCAGAATGAAAAACACACATATTTTTTTTAGATAAGGCTTAGTGTAAGCACTAGTTCTACCTAGTTCGCCCACACGACACTTGTACGTTGTTGGATGGCAACTGCAGTTGCGCATATGTGGCAACTAGCTAAACACACATGACAACTATGATTCTTTGCTAGACGGCAACTGCAGTTACGCGTACGTGGCAACCAGATAAACATACATGGCAACTGTGATTAACCACACGTGGCAACTAGGTAAACACACATGACAACTATTGTTTGACCATATCTGGCAAGTAGTTAATCACACACGGCAACTATGGTTTGGTTACACGCGGTAACTACCCTAAATTAGACATGACAACTATAGCTAACAAAAACAAAGAGAGTTGTCATGCTTTTACAACTACATTTGCCATTCCGGATAACTACATCTGCCATTCCGGATGGCAACTGAATCGTCATCCCGCAGGTACCTAATATAGCCGTGCCAGGACGTGTGTGCATATTTGCTTCGTGGCACACGCGCGAGATAGGGATGAGTAATACTTTGTTGGGCGTGTCACGAAATAGCTGCGCCCACACGTGTGGACAATTCTAATGTTCGCCCACACGCAGCCCGTGTGGGCTGCCTCCTGCTCACCCCATACACGGTGTGCGGGTGGATGTCTAGTATACCACATGTGTGGGCGTTATAAGCACCCATTAAATAAGCACATTTTCGTGGTTTATAATTATTTACCAATTAAATAAGCGAGTGTATGCGACCAACTTGTGGTTAGATGATTAGGAGGACAGTGGTATCTCCAGCCCATCAAAATTCAAATCCGAGTCTTAGTCACTTGGAGGTGCTCATAAGGATAAGGTGTGCGAGAGTGGGGTTACAAAGACCAAACTCCATGGAGCTTGTTTTTAAAAAAATAAAAATAAAAATAAAAATAAAAATGTATTTAGAAGTTACAAATACATACTCATATTCTTCAAGTTTGTATAAAATTTCATCAACTAATTTGATCATTTGCATGCTACACAAAAAGATAAATATCTGACTCAAATACACCAAAGAGAACGTCTATTTTGATATGTGTATTTGTCTTCTTTACGTAGATCACATATGAATATGTGTGTTAATGAAATTTTGTGCATGTACACTACAACTATATGTCTACATGCATACATTTTTCAGAATTCTTTTAGGTATATAAAAAGTATTTTCTCTAAAATTAAAATAAAGGTCTCTACGGAGCCCGGCCTTTGCTTGCATTTTTCATAATAGCATCTCCAACGGACGTCCAAAAGAGCTCCACGCACTACAAATTTGTTTTTTTGGCGCCGAACAGCTCCAACAGATGCTGTAAAATATTACGAATGCTATAAAGTTTTGGGCACGTGCTGAAAAACGCTATCACGCGCATCATATTTTCGGCTCCGGATTGCGCGCGCTTCACAATTTGCTCTGCGTGCTTTTTTGAGCACGCGTTTTTAGACGTCTGCTAAAACAATGTTAATCCCGGCACATTAAAAATGCTACAGTGGCACGCTATAACATTTAGGAAAACACTCTATCATACATCTGATAGGAAGCAAACATCAGACCGATCCCTTGCCGTTAATTTCAACACCATCACACGGTCCAGAGCTCGTTGAAAAAATCGGTTCAATGCACCCGATTACCATGCCTCATAACTCCCTCGTCCCATCTCTGTCCCAAAAATCTCGCCACTTTCTTCTTCCTCTCTCCTGCCTACCTCACCGATGAGACGCCGCGCCTTGGTTCTCTCCACCAGCGCCGCCCGCCTCTAGTGCATATAACCCTCACCACGGCGGAGCTCACCCTTCCTGCGCTGCTTCTGATGCACCGAATTGCCTAACTCGCAATCCTCCTCGCATCCATCTAATATATCTGCTGCTGTTGCCCAGGTTTGGATCCCTTGCCCTGCACGAACTGCACCATGATCCAATGCGGCACCCAGTCCACCGCTTAGACCCCGTCTCTTTCCTTACAAGATTGTGCATGTTTCTTGCTATCCAAGGTGAGATGGAGCAGCTCTTTCCTTACCAGATTGTGCATGTTGCTTGCTATCCAAGGTGAGATGGAGCAGCGCCATGGCGCTGCGATGTCCAGGGCAGCGGCGATGCGCAGGATGCTTTCGAGTGGTGGGCCATGCAACTTCGAGCATATGCCTACAATGGCAGCTGCAACAATTGAGGTGGGGGCAAGAACTTTTCCCAGGGGACTGCCTCCCATCCAGGTCAATCTCGCTGGACTGTGTGTGGCCATGTCGTTCTTCCCCGTTCGCTGGAGTCTTGTCGCCTTCCATGTCAGCTTGCTGCTTTGGTATCCACCATCGTCATCGCAGTGGTTAATATGTGAAGCTTGTATGGAAGCATACTTTTCGATAGATGGAAGCAAATTCGTAGACAATAGGAAGCATGGCATATGAACATATGAACCACTCTAATGTTGACCGCTTAAAGAAGCAAATATACAACCTCGCAAAAGAAGAGAAGCAATGAAACATATTTTGTAAATGGACCAAGCATGGTAGCTTCATAAATAGTAACATTGTACCACTCACATTGAAACTTCTCCATGTTGCCGAGGAAGCAAGTTCTTAGTCAGACGAAACATAGTATTCATGCGATTGAAAACAAATAAATTATTACATTAGGCAAAAGTTTACATCGTATCGAAGAAATAATCCCAAATAGATTAAATTATTACTGGAAACACATTTCTCTAGGTGCAAGAAAGCATAACAACACACGTTGGACAATTTTTTGTCACATTTTTAGCTAGATGCACATTTGCAATTCTGCGTTTTTTGTTGTTGTTTTGGAAATAAAACAAACTATTAGATTGAAGTAAAGTTCAGCTGCGCTTGAAGCAAATTCTCTAATCATTGGAAACAAAAATTTCATTGCATGAAGGGAAAAAAAATTAGTACATTACAAACAATATTTTGATGGATAGAAGCAAATCCGAGTGCTGTAGAAGCAAATTTATTAGCGTTGGAAACATTTTCGTGAAATAAAATTTCCTACAAATAACAAAAGTAAAAGCGGAAAACTACAGAATAACTAGGGTAACATTTTATCCTCCCGTGATTTTTGGCTGGAGTTAATAGCAAACCAAAATCAGGGGATCCCTTTTAGGAGTATATCGCAACTAACTACGGCAACAGAGGTGCACGTTATGAGGGGAGGTCTAATCAACGAACCACACCGCTCTAATCCAATGGTTACGGGATTGTTTGATTGGATGATAGCTATTAGTAGTCTGATTGCTAGTGACTCTCTGGCGCGAAAATTTTACGCGGCTATTGGAGATGCTTTAAGATGTGTATGAGGTCAATATATATGCGTCCGTGTGTTAAAAAATAATAAAAAAGAAACCCGTGTATGTGGGCATCTGCATTTGCGCCGTGTAAAAAAAGGAAAAACAAGATCCATGATAAAGCTGCCGTCCATGTACGAAACCCTACCATCAAAGCCCACAAAGAATCATTAGCCATGGGGAAGACTTCTCCCCTCCACAGGGTTATCGACGGCGGGCAGTGGGACGCCGAGCGCCACCTTGGCCGCCTTATAATCGTCGTCCACGCCGCCTTCCTTGAAGCGGGCTTCGTTCCCGCCACCGCCGCGGCCAAGGACCCGGAGCTGGGCCGGATCTCGAAGCAGCAGGGAGCGACAGCTTCGACGCTCTCCCTCCGATACGCCGTGCCGCAGCTCCGGCAGGACGCGGGCGCCGCTGCGCTAAGGATATTCGCGCACGGGCGGCATGTCGTCTTCTACGTGCGCGGAGACCGGCGGCTGGGCACGTACTGGGTGTGCGTGGATGCGCTCGCCGCCGCACGGTACCTGTCGGACGGCCTCGACGACACAGCGCGCGCGCTGAGGAGGGACGCCAAGGTGGCGGCGCTCTGGGGCGCCATCGCCGACGGTCTGTGCCGGCGCGTCTTGGCCGCGATGTGCCGTGAGAATGACGTGGCGCTGGAGCCCACCTTCATGTCGCTCCCTAGCGACGCCAAGGCGGCGATACTGGCGAGGCTCGACGACGGCGAGGATCTCCTGATGGTGACGCACACCTGCACCGAGCTCCGGCGCCTCGTCGCCGACCGCGACCACGCGCTCTGGAAGCCCATATACGAGGCGCGGTGCGGCCGACGCGCGCTCCGGAATCACAGATACAAGGCGCTGTGTGGCGGTCTCGCCGCCGACGACTCGCCCGAGATGACCTGGAAGGAGAGGTACATGTGCTGGCGCCGGCCTGCAATTGTGTTCATCAGGGTGGCTAGGCGCGTTAACGAATTCTGGAAGTCGTCCCGGTCCCTATGGCTTGCCGACGATCTCCCGCCACCGTATGATCCCCTCTCAGGCTTGGGCGATCACCGCTATCCGCCGAAGCTGCCGGCGGACGTCCTTGAAGGCCTGAGGAAGGCGGCGGCCGAGGACGCGAGAGCAAGGAAGAGCGCCGCCGGTCACCGCCGGGCGATGGCGTCGGGTGGTGGTGGCCATCATGAGAAGTCGCGTCACGGCGCTGGCGCGATCCACTCGCCGTCCTCTCGGCATCGATGGAGACACCGGTGAACGTACCCTCGTGCGTGCATGGGTGGAGTTGCCGGCGTCGGTCTGTTCTGTTCACAACTTCAGAACTGAACTTGTTTTGTTTTCTCAGATTCTATAAGTTTGATGGTCTAATTCCAAAGAGCAGAATGAAAAACACACAGATTTTTTTTTTTAGATAAGGCTTAGTGTAAGCACTAGTTCTACCTCGATCTTGATCTCCGTGGTGATCACGAAGGACTTCGAATTACAAGCAGAAATGGGGAGGAGGAGGAGCTTCTTCTTTTCCAAGTCATCCGTGGCCACTAGTCGTTTCCTCTGTGATGGAAGGAGACAGGCTATGAGATTCGAAGCGCATTCATTAAGCTCATCGGTGAGGGGGATATATACAGTTTTCAGGGACCTCAACTGAGAGATCGTGTGCCACTACACTGATGTCAAACAATTCTAATGAATAGCAACGAATGATCTTTATTGATGATGATGATTAGAATACGGAAACACTAACGCCCACACGCCTGGATCGCCGTTGATTCAAATTTACACGAATCTTGACACGCCGAGGCAGTTTTTGTGTGTCACGTAGGACAAGACCGATGTGTGGTGTCGTCCTCAGTTCGCCTGCACGCCGTTTCTCCCTCGGCCGACACCAGTTGGAGTCGGGGCGTGCGGTGGAACTGTCATCGCGCCCGCACGCCGTGCACGACTTCTGTTCGCGTCTCCCACGACTGGCCATTCCCCCCCTCAGTTGTGTTGCGGTTTCTCCCCATCCCCTTCATTACTCACCAACCCACCATCCACAGGCAGTTCCATTCGATTGAAGGAGAAGACGAGAGGAGGAGGCGGTGGCCGCGGCGAAAGAGTCGACGGCATTCGCGGCCGTTGATGGTGTTCGCCGGACCGGAGCGTCGTCGCCGGAGAAGCCGCAGTGAGAAGGTAAGGTTGTCGAAGCTTCTGTACTGTCCCCCTTCCTCCCTGGTCACATTCCTCTCGAGCCCTCTCGAGATTCAGGCGGATTCACGGCCGCTCCGGTGTCCCCGTCGGCGGGGGAGTCGCGTGTGTGCCATTTTAGGGCGGCATTGCGCAGTTCCGTCGCCATCGCGGTGGTAGTCATGCCGGTGAGGCTGGCCCGGTCGGCAACCACCTCTATGTATGAGAGATTAGATGCCTGCAATTAGATGCGTGAGCGATTTCTAATTGTTAGTTCTGATTGTCTCGAAGGCTATGATCTTCACTATTTTAGGGCGATGTTGCTGTTGAATTGAGGAGTATGATAGTTGTGTATGAACCCTAGATCTAGTTAGGTGCATTTTAATGTGTAGGATCATGGCAGTCATGGCAATTTCAAGACACTTGTTTTATCCACAACTATCCTCATTGATGGCAACTAATTTTCTGAATCAACTATGTCAGTTGCCATGTCATGTGTAGGATAATGACAGTTTATGAGATCCAAACTCAGGGAGTGATAGTTGTGTATGATCCCTATATCTAGGTAGATGCATATTTAAGTGTGGGATAAGGGCAATCACGTCAATTTCATTGCATTTTGTTTACCTACAACTATCCTTCTAAGTGGCAACTAATTTTGTGAATCAACTATGACAGTTGCCATGTCATATGTAGAGTAATGGCAGTTTGTATGTATCATGTACTCACTTTGTTGCCATGCTGTTTTGTGATAGCACAACATATTTGATTGCATTACATGGAAACTCATTTTTTTACCAGGCCAATGTGTGAGTTGCCACATTATACGTTGTAGACTGGCAGTTGTCTGCTCTAATTTGAACTGCCTTAGTTGCCACATCTTTTTGTTTGTTAACATGGCAACTTGAACCTAGTAGTTGTGATCTGTGCTTTTATTAAGCCAATGTGTTAGTTGCCACACTACATGTTGGACAATGGTAGTTGGGTGTTCCACTGTACTACCTCAGTTGCCACATTGTTTACTGCCAACATGGCAACTTGAATCTCCTATATGGCAAATGCATTCTTAAGAAGCAAACACATATCCAGTTGCCATGTTTTGCACCTATTTTTCCATTGGTTATTTTTTGCCTTTTTGTGCATGTTCAGCACATGGCAATTACATCCTTTCACATGCTAAAACTTTGGGGTAAACATGGCAGTTTTCATTTTTGTTATTGATGATATGTAGTGATTCGTTACTTCGCTTATCTCTTTCCGCATCTGTCGGATGTGTTTTCATTTTGCACTAACATGTTTTTGTTCTTACCATAGCACAATGGCTCGTGGTGACCATCAAGATGATGATGACTTCATGGAGCCACCGCCACGGAATCGTGGCGATGAGGTCACTCTCCCCCTATGTTTTAATTTTGATACCGAGTTTTCATTCTTCTGTTAGAACTAATTTTTACTACATTGAAACATGGCAACAAATGATCCTTTTTGTGTTATGCATAAGAAGAAACGTCAGCGCAATAGGGCTTCGCAAGAACGCCAGACTATATTGACCGAGGGATTTATTGATGAGCAGAAGGGAGCTGCCGGTGAGATGTGGATGCAGGCTCCGATGAAGGTTTGGTGCACGAACCTAGTAAACCCTGTATGCGACTGGCTCGGTGAGATATATGAGCATGTGTCTAGGGAATTCGTGATTCCGAGACGTGGAAGACTGCCTTTGAATGAGGATTTTGTGTTCTGCACTTTGGGTGTCCCCCGTGGAGAAATAAAAGTCCCTTATGAGGTGAACAATAAGATTGAGGAAGCTTTGTTTGCCCGTTTGTTTCCTAGAATGGCATCCATGCCTAATACGACTGTGCTGGCAATTTGCTGGAGGGCATGACAACCCATGGCGAGGTATTTAAGATGAAGCTGCTCATGTACTTGATCTCCGTTGTATTTGTGCCTACCACATCTCTTCGCCCAAGCAACAAGTGCTTCCCTATCCTGGTGAATGCTCTCTCTATCCTTTTACATACAATCTTTTGTTTTTGATGTCATGCAGAAGTTAGTCACTGCCAGTTTTGATGTTTTTATTGAATGCCGGTGCAGCATCTTTTTGTCTCGAGTTGTGTTTGTGCAGGCGAAGCTGAAAGATGTTAGAAACATGAATTGGTGTAAATTCATTGCTGACTTCCTGCATGATGCGTTCTCAACTAAGATGTACCAGAAGGGCTGTCGCTTGCACCTCACGGTAGTTCCCCCTACTCTTTATGCAAATGCTCTTACCACGGTTCATTATTTTCTAAATCAACATTACAGCTGTTCATAAGTGGCAACCGAATTGTTTTGCATTTTGGTATCTCTGTTTGGTCATAACCTGACAACCCATAGTTTTGATAGAGCTTTTATCTAATTTTTTATGGCAACCATAGTCGATCGTGCATGGAAACACTTTGTTATATTTTGTTTGTGACTTATACATGTCAGAGTGAAGTTTGTTTGATACATGTCAACTGTAGTTGGTGTATACAAGGCAATTCCATTTTTCTAGCTATAATACACATAGTGTTCACTTCCTATGTTCATTTCTCTTTATACAATCTGGATGGAAACTATCATGTTGAACTGGTGGCAACTAACAATATAATAACATGGCAATTGCCAACATAACATGATGGCAACTAACAACATAGATAGGTGGAAACTAACAACATAGATAGATGTCAAATCTTTCTTTCCTTTTTTTTGAACTTGTGACTCAAGGGACACTGTACTAACAACGATGTTTAAACCATGGCCATTTTCCTTTTCTTTTTTCCTGCATTTTATATGTTTTCTTTTCCCGCACAACATTGATCATTGTCATATTCTGATTTACTTGCTCGCTTTATTGTGTAAACCAGCTCATGTACGTCGATAGTCTTGATTTCTCCACTGTCGACTTTAATGAGATAGGAGGACCGCCGCCTCCACATAAGTTTGTTGTCTCTGCATCGACGTATGATGCTGTCAAGGTTGTACTTGCTGCAGACAAGGTATCTGATACAAAATATTGGAAACTGCAGGTTAGTTGTGTCTTCTTTCTTTTCAAAGTGGGGAATCTATACCGTATACAGCATGGCAAATACGTTTGGTTCTGCGTGGGAAATGCACAACACTTTAATTGGCATCCATACTCCATTTTTTTGTAGTCAATTCTGTTTGTGCATTCCATTACACCACCTAACCGCTTCCATTATGGCTAACAAGTCATAAAGAACTTGGCAACCATGGTTGACTGCACATGGTAACCATATTTGTCTCCATATGGCAACTCCGTCGTTCCCTGCCGAAACTCCTTTTTTTCCTTGCAATCCATGATTGTAGTCACGACTTCTTATTTCTTTGGACATCTTAGTTGTTTTTGCTATTTTTCAGCTCATGCCCAAGCATGCTATAGACTACAGTGTGTTTGGCGGGCCACAAAACTTTGGCAAGTGGATGGATGTGCATTCAGCTCCATCTTGTTCCCACCGAGGTAGTCAAGCATGTTTATTTGTTTTTTGAAATTATTTTTTTATTGCATTTGATTGCTCTTTTATGGTTGTTTTGCCTTATTTTTCTTAATCACGTGTCTCTAATATGTTTTGTAATTTGTTACTTTTTGTTTTCTGATCAGGCGAGGGCACCTGTTGAGCACCTAGTTGGGCAGTTTACTTCCGGCATGACCAACTTGCTTAGGAAGTTGTTCAAGGGTTGGACAACACTTAATGGTTTTGATAGCGACGCGGTTGCGAGGCAGTTCACATCATTTATTGGAGAACAGACACATTGTCCAACTGGTTGTCGTGGCCGGTATGACTACAACGGCTCTCAGGAGCTCCCTGACACGCAAGATGAGCTAGATGGGGATGGTTTTGGTGGCGTGGATGCTGGTCTCAACAAGGACGGCGACGATGACATGGAGAATGTGCCGCATGACAGTGACCATGATGAACATCATGAAGTTCGTGTAGGGGGTATGAACATCATGATGTACTTTTGGTTATAATTGAATGCATGCTAATTTGAATACTACTTTATTTTATGATTTGGTTTTGCTTATTGAATGCTCATATTGAAAAAGTACTCCTACTTTGAATGCTAAAATTGAAGAGCACTCTATGCAGAAATCTAGGAGCCCCTCCATCATCCACGCCGTCGTGGGGGTAGCTTCTCCTTCATTCCCGTGTGCTAGACAATTTGTTGTAATAATGCACTCGGGAATGAAAGGAGGAGCTACGTACCATCACCGATAGTCAATCTATGATTAATAATAATGATCTAATTTAGGTTTTTTAGTACATATATTTAATATTTGAATTATGAACTTAGGCCAGAAATGTCGTACTCGGACGACAAAAACCGTCCGGGAGTGCGACTGGTGCCACGACGACCGAGGTATGTGCGACAGGTTTATTGAGCTGGACGAAGATCGGCGCTTCAGCATTAAGCTCGAGGAGACCTTCAATGTTCTGTACACAACGACGACAATACTTTTTTTTGTAATTAAGCACGACTTCAACTATTTTAACGTGTATTTTTTATCTTTTCCAATTTGACTAGCTTATCCCATGCTATGCAAGACGCTATGTCTTGGAGATGATGGATTTTGAAGACCATGAAAGTATGGAAACCAAAAAAATTCTCCTAAGGACCCATCATGATGTGGATTTTCAAATAAAGCTATACAATGCTGAGAGTGTAACCCATTTTGGTTGCAAAAATTGGGAAGCACTTTGCAAGATGTATGGTTTTGATGAGGGTATGCTTGTCACCATGGATCTTGGTGATCCTACAATCCAGCAAGACAATATGGGCATTTGGGTCCTTGTGGGTACACCTCCAATTCTTCCCCCATGTGAGCTTAACATAGTTATTAAGTAATTTATATTGTTTATTTCAAAATAGTTGACAGCTTGTTTCCATTGACAGCTTATTTTCATTCTTCAAGGAATGTGCGGAAAATGATAGACAAAACCCACTACACCGATGGCTCCGAATTAACTTATAAGGAGAAAAATCATCTGATCGCATTTTGTACTGATCTTGAGAATTACAATGTCTACAATCGAACTCCTCAACATTATGGTCAATACGTGCCACTAGTGCATGTGTTGAACTACGGTAACTACCATGGAGATACCCTGGTAAGATTTTTTACTATTACGACATCCCTGCATCTTTTTTTAAATACTTCTAAAACTAGTACATCATTGCTAACTACGAAGTTATTACTATGTTTTTCAACAGATAATCCCGAATGATTGTGTGCCTCATCTGATGTATACGCACGGTCGCCTTGATGTTTTGAACATACAACCAGGTCGTCCTACGAATTTCAATTATCCATACCGGATTTCTAAAAGAAGTGGAGACATGACAATCAAAGAATTGAAAAAATGTATGGACAGTCGTAAGGAGCTTCTTGCAAGCAAAAGGAGGCGAAGCGCAAGAATTGGAGACAAGATGATCTCCATTCTTCATAATGGAGAGTCAGGGTCTATATTGTTTTATGCTATTTTACCTTAAGGGTGTTTAGGTCCTACCTGATACTGATGACCATGTGCTAAGAACAATTATGTAGGGTTGGGTTCGATGACTATGAGGAGGGATGCGTGGAAGTTTGCTATCCATGTGCCAGAGCCATGAGTTGGTCGTGAGATTTTATGGGTTTCACCTATATCCTACCCCAACTTGTTTGGGACTAAAGGCAACAACAACAAACTAACACATACAATAAATAGAGTGTCAAACTAACACATGCTATTGAGACAAAACAATAAGCAACTATATCCGATAAACATTCTGAAAGGTTAATTCAACTTTGCAAATGCACACTAACATGGGAGGCGAGTCACAACCTGAACATATTCTTTGTCACCAATAAGCTCCACCCCCAACCCACATACCATTCATTGCTATAGGGGATAATTGTCGTTTGTCTCTTCCCCGTCCTTCTCTCCAACTTCTACTCCTAGCTTCTTCGCCAACCCATATCATTAGCACCAACCAACACCATGTCAATATCAGTGCGTTCATCAACACCGCCCTATCTTATCATACCTCTTTCCTCGCTAGTTTCGTTCCTACTTATTTTTTAGAATACTCTTTATTTATTTTCAGGTTGAGATGGTTGATCCTGGATCATACGTGCCTTAGGAGGACATCAACATAAAGAATATTCTAATTACTTTAACAAGCCACGTTTTGAAGGAGACATCAAGGAGTACATGGCCGATTTGCTTGCCAAGAATATTTGCTACGTTAGGATCAAACCAAGAGTATTATTGCTGTTTCTTTTCCTACCCAACAAGGAAAATATCGGTTTGAGAATTCCACTTAATTGAGAGTTGTTGAGTTTAAAGGATGTTGGATGGGGCCCACCAGCAAAAGAACAGATCAAGCCGTCGGTTGCTCCAAACTAGTAGTTTTGCTTTCTTAAACAGATAGTCGGTTTAGCATAGATTACGTGTTAGTACTTAGTACGTATCAAGTAGTACTTGTTTTCCAAGTTAGCTAGGGTGTGCGAACGGCTATTATATAAAGCCAGTTGACTCCTTTGTAAAAGGCAGGTTATATTTTTTATAATAGACACAATGTGTTTTTAGGGTAAATATCTGTATCGAGTTTTGGGGGAAGCTGTCTAAAAATCCCTAAATTTTGGAGGAAGCTTTAGAAAACTTCTGTGTTGCGATTTTTGTTCGTGGAAATTATTTTGTGCGTGAGTACCGTCGTCGAGATTGGTTTTCTCGTGCTGAGCCGTAAGGTTCAAACCCTCTACTTCGTGTACATCGCGTGCGTAGGCGAGAGGTTGCTACTACTGAAGGTGGAGTGTCGTGAAAGGTCGGGCCGCAACAACAGATCGGATCTCGCCATCGAGGTTCGGTATACATCAGGTGGTATTCAGAGCTAAGGTTGTTCACGACACTGCGGAGGAGATGACTGGATTATCATGGAAGTTAAGCTATGGATTTCAACTGGAGGAGGAAGGTTGACGGGATGGGCTTTTTCATACTCGTGTTGTGGTACAGGAGAGATCATGTGACATGACAATCGACCACATGAGTTTGATCAACGCTGCAAGCATCAAGATGGTGGAGAAGCTAGATCTAACGATGACACAACGAGCACAACCATACTTGTTCCGTTGGGGTCGTGAAGTGCTCATTGTCACACACCAAACCAAGGTACCGTTTTTGTTGGGAAATTATTTTTGCGAGATTTTCTGCGACGTGATTTCGGCACCGATGATTTCGTGTCATTTGTTATTGGGCGAGCCATGATACAAAAAGCATGATGTGGCGTATGATTGCAAAACACACACATATACCGTCAAGAGGGGTAATAAGTGCATCCTCATGCCAATGGGTGAGGAGCGTTTTCTTTCTTGCAGAAGAGAACATCTTGAGAAGATAAAAGAGCATGAAGAAGAAGATAAGAAGAAGGCCGAAGTTGCTGAAATTTTTACCGCCGCCGATCAATCTGCAGATCAAAAAATTACACAACAATAGATTTTTAATTAATTAATTACACAAATAATTAAAGGTTGGGCCGCGGGCGAGAGATTGCTACTATTGAAGGTGGAGTGTCGTGAAAGGTCGGGCCGCGTGTACATCGCGTGCATCGCGTGCGCGGGCGAGTGGTTGCTACTACTGAAGGTGGAGTGTCGTGAAAGGTCGGGCCGCAGAATCTCACCATCGAGGTTCGGTCTACATCAGATTTTTAATTAAGTAATTACACAACTAATTAAAGGACTACCTAATTCTCTACATGCCTAATTAATTGCCAACTAAATCAATTAATTATCTACCTAATTGTGAAAAATCCCTACTACTTCTAATTATCGGTAGGCATGCGTACGCTCACAACAAAAAAGATATACTCCCTCCATTTCTAAATATAGGGTGTATAGTTTTTGGCACGGAAATTAAAGAACGCACATGGAGGGAAAATTTCACAAGTTTTGGGCGAGATTACACCTAACTAATTGACATGAGAAAATAGAGGAGCTTGCCTAATATAAGGAAATGTAATCAAATCCCTAAAAACATTATCTAGACGAGTGGTGCAACACAATACATCTTATATTTCGGATTTTTTTTCTCAAAAATCTATACACCTTACATCAAGGAACGGAGGGAGTATTATTTTTATTGTATTAGGAAACTTATGATTGTCAAGTAATAGTAGAGATGATGATAATAATAAATGACATAGTGCATGGAATTAGTAATTAGTTATTGAGAAATATTTGATTTTGTGTTGAAAAGTTATTGAGAGAAATCTTATGTTTGTCTTTTAGGAAGATGATCTCATATATATGATTTGATTTCTGAATTTTTATTTACCTATTATTTATGTGATTAAATTGAAGTAACACCTGCCAAAGCAAGCATGGAACAAATCTTCTACTTTAATGGAATTTGATTTTTTTAATTGGAGGAAGAAATCCTAATGAGAAAGGATGATGGAAAGTGAGACGAAAAAACCCAGAGAGCTACCAACTCCCTTTTACGAATAGAGATCTATGGTAAAGCTACCGTCCATGTGGTAAACCCTACCATCAATTAGCCATGGGGAAGACTTCTCCCCTCCACAGGGTTATCGACGCCGGGCAGTGGGACGCCGAGCGCCTTCTTGGCCGCCTCATAATCGTCGTCCACGCCGCCTTCCTTGACGCGGGCTTCGTTCCCGCCACTGCAGCGGCCAAGGACCCGGATCAGGGCCGGATCTCGAAGCAGCAGGGAGCGACAGCTTCGACGCTCTCCCTCCGGTACGCCGTGCCGCAGCTCCGGCAGGACGTGGGAGCCGTTGCGCTAAGGATGTTCGCGCAAGGGCGGCATGTCGTCTTCTACGTGCGCGGAGACCGGCGGCTGGGCACGTACTGGGTGTGCGTCGACGCGCTTGCCGCCGCACAGTACCTGTCAGACGGCCTCGATGACACAGCCCGCGCGCTGAGGAGGGACGCCCAGGTGGCGGCCCTCTGGGGAGCCCTCGCCGACGGTCTGTGCCGTCGCGTTTTGGCCGCGATGTGCCGCGAGAAGGGCGTCGTGCTGGAGCCCACCTTCATGTCGCTCCCCGGCGACGCCAAGGCGGCGATACTGGCGAGGCTCGACGATGGCGAGGATCTCCTGATGGTGACGCACACCTGCACCGAGCTCCGGCGCCTGGTCGCCGACCGCGACCGCGCGCTCTGGAAACCCATATACGAGGAGCGGCGCGGCCGACCCGCGCTCCCGAATCGCAGATACAAGCCGCTGTGCGGCGGCCTCGCCGCCGACGACTCGCCCGAGATGACCTGGAAAGAGAGGTACATGTGCCGGCGCCGGCCTGGAATTGTGTTCATCAGGGCGACTAGGTGCGTTAGAGAATTATTGAAGTCGTTCCTGTCCCCACGGCTTCCCGACGATTTCTCGCCACCGTATGATCCCCTCTCAAGCTTGGGCGATCACTGCTATCGGCCGAAGATGCTGGCGGACGTCCTTGAAGGCCCGAGGAAGGCGGCAGCGGAGGACGCGAGGGCGAGGAAGAGCGCCGCCGGTCACCGCCGGGCAATGGCGTCGGTTGGTGGTGCCCATCACGAGAAGTGGCGTCACTGCGCCGGCGCGATCCACTCGCCGTCCTCTCGGCACCGATGGGGACACCGGTGAACGTACCCTCGTACGTGCATGCAGCATCCACCGGTCGGTGGAGTTGCCGGCGTCGGTCTGTTCACAACTTCAGAACTGAACTTGCTTTGTTTTCTGAGATTTTACAAGTTTGACATGATCTAATCCCAAAGAGCAGAATGAAAAACACACAGATTTTTTTTTAGATAAGGCTTAGTGTAAGCACTAGTTCTACCTAGTTCGCCCACACGACACTTGTACGTTGTTGGATGGCAACTGCAGTTGCGCATACGTGGCAACTAGCTAAACACACATGACAACTATGATTCTTTGCTAGACGGCAACTGCAGTTACGCGTACGTGGCAACCAGATAAACATACATGGCAACTGTGATTAACCACACGTGGCAACTAGGTAAACACACATGACAACTATTGTTTGACCATATCTGGCAAATAGTTAATCACACACGGCAACTATGGTTTGGTTACACGCGGTAACTACCCTAAATTAGACATGACAACTATAGCTAACAAAAACAAAGAGAGTTGTCATGCTTTTACAACTACATTTGCCATTCCGGATAACTATATCTGCCATTCCGGATGGCAACTGAATTGTCATCCCGCAGGTACCTAATGTAGCCGTGCCAGGACGTGTGTGCATATTTGCTTCGTGGCACACGCGCGAGATAGGGATGAGTAATACTTTGTTGGGCGTGTCACGAAATAGCTGCGCCCACACGTGTGGACAATTCTAATGTTCGCCCACACACAGCCCGTGTGGGCTGCCTCCTGCTCACCCCATACACGGTGTGCGGATGGATGTCTAGTATACCACACGTGTGGGCGTTATAAGCACCCATTAAATAAGCGCATTTTCGTGGTTTATAATTATTTACCAATTAAATAAGCGAGTGTATGCGACCAACTTGTGGTTAGATGATTAGGAGGACTGTGGTATCTCCAGCCCATCAGAATTTAAATCCGAGTCTTAGTCACTTGGAGGTGCTCATAAGGGTAGGGTGTGCGAGAGTGGGGTTACAAAGACCAAACTTCATGGAGCTTGTTTTTTTAAAAAATAAAAATAAAAATAAAAATGTATTTAGAAGTTACAAATACATACTCATATTCTTCAAGTTTGTATAAAATTTCATCAACTAATTTGATCATTTGCATGCTACACAAAAAGATAAATATCTGACTCAAATACACCAAAGAGAACGTCTATTTTGATATGTGTATTTGTCTTCTTTACGTAGATCACATTTGAATATGTGTGTTAATGAAATTTTGTGCATGTACACTACAACTATATGTCTACATGCATACATTTTTCAGAATTCTTTTAGGTATATAAAAAGTATTTTCTCTAAAATTAAAATAAAGGGCTCTACGGAGTCCGGCCTTTGCTTGCATTTTTCATAATAGCATCTCCAACGGGCGCCCAAAAGAGCTCCACGCACTACAAATTCATTTTTTTGGCGCTGAACAGCTCCAACAGATGCTGTAAAATATTACGGGTGCTATAAAGTTTTGGGCACGTGCTGAAAAACGCTATCACGCGCATCATATTTTCGGCTTCGGATTGCGTGCGCTTCACAATTTGCTCTGCGTGCTTTTTTGGGCGCGTTTTTAGACGTCTGCTAAAACAATGTTAATCCCGGCGCATTAAAAGTGCTACAGTGGCACGCTATAACATTTAGAAAAACACTCTATCATACATCTGATAGGAAGCAAACATCAGACCGATCCCTTGCCGTTAATTTCAACACCATCACACGGTCCAGAGCTCGTTGAAAAAATCGGTTCAATGCACCCGATTACCATGCCTCATAACTCCCTCGTCCCATCTCTGTCCCAAAAATCTCGCCACTTTCTTCTTCCTCTCTCCTGCCTACCTCACCGATGAGACGCCGCGCCTTGGTTCTCTCCACCAGCGCCGCCCGCCTCTAGTGCATCTAACCCTCACCACGGCGGAGCTCACCCTTCCTGCGCTGCTTCTGATGCACCGAATTGCCTAACTCGCAATCCTCCTCGCATCCATCTAATATATCTGCTGCTGTTGCCCAGGTTTGGATCCCTTGCCCTGCACGAACTGCACCATGATCCAATGCGGCACCCGGTCCACCGCTTCAGTGCTAGACCCCGTCTCTTTCCTTACAAGATTGTGCATGTTTCTTGCTATCCAAGGTGAGATGGAGCAGCTCTTTCCTTACCAGATTGTGCATGTTGCTTGCTATCCAAGGTGAGATGGAGCAGCGCCATGGCGCTGCGATGTCCAGGGCAGCGGCGATGCGCAGGATGCTTTCGAGTGGTGGGCCATGCAACTTCGAGCATATGCCTACAATGGCAGCTGCAACAATTGAGGTGGGGGCAAGAACTTTTCCCAGGGGACTGCCTCCCATCCAGGTCAATCTCGCTGGACTGAGTGTGGCCATGCCATTCTTCCCCGTTCGCTGGAGTCTTGTCGCCTTCCATGTCGCTTGCTGCTTTAGTATCCACCATCGTCATCGCAGTGGTTAATATGTGAAGCTTGTATGGAAGCATACTTTTCGATAGATGGAAGCAAATTCGTAGACAATAGGAAGCATGGCATATGAACATATGAACCACTCTAATGTTGACCGCTTAAAGAAGCAAATATACAACCTCGCAAAAGAAGAGAAGCAATGAAACATATTTTGTAAATGGACCAAGCATGGTAGCTTCATAAATAGTAACATTGTACCACTCACATTGAAACTTCTCCATGTTGCCGAGGAAGCAAGTTCTTAGTCAGACGAAACATAGTATTCATGCGATTGAAAACAAATAAATTATTACATTAGGCAAAAGTTTACGTCGTATCGAAGAAATAATCCCAAATAGATTAAATTATTACTGGAAACACATTTCTCTAGGTGCAAGAAAGCATAACAACACACGTTGGACAATTTTTTGTCACATTTTTAGCTAGATGCACATTTGCAATTCTGCGTTTTTTGTTGTTGTTTTGGAAATAAAACAAACTATTAGATTGAAGTAAAGTTCAGCTGCGCTTGAAGCAAATTCTCTAATCATTGGAAACAAAAATTTCATTGCATGAAGGGAAAAAAAATAGTACATTACAAACAATATTTTGATGGATAGAAACAAATCCGAGTGCTGTAGAAGCAAATTTATTAGCGTTGGAAACATTTTCGTGAAATAAAATTTCCTACAAATAACAAAAGTAAAAGCGGAAAACTACAGAATAACTAGGGTAACATTTTATCCTCCCGTGATTTTTGGCTGGAGTTAATAGCAAACCAAAATCAGGGGATCCCTTTTAGGAGTATATCGCAACTAACTACGGCAACAGAGGTGCACGTTATGAGGGGAGGTTTAATCAACGAACCACACCGCTCTAATCCAATGGTTACGGGATTGTTTGATAGGATGATAGCTATTAGTAGTCTGATTGCTAGTGACTCTCTGGCGCGAAAATTTTACGCGGCTATTGGAGATGCTTTAAGATGTGCATGAGGTCAATATATATGCGTCCGTGTGTTAAAAAATAATAAAAAAGAAACCCGTGTATGTGGGCATCTGCATTTGCGCCGTGTAAAAAAAGGAAAAACAAGATCCATGATAAAGCTGCCGTCCATGTACGAAACCCTACCATCAAAGCCCACAAAGAATCATTAGCCATGGGGAAGACTTCTCCCCTCCACAGGGTTATCGACGGCGGGCAGTGGGACGCCGAGCGCCACCTTGGCCGCCTTATAATCGTCGTCCACGCCGCCTTCCTTGAAGCGGGCTTCGTTCCCGCCACCGCCGCGGCCAAGGACCCGGAGCTGGGCCGGATCTCGAAGCAGCAGGGAGCGACAGCTTCGACGCTCTCCGTCCGATACGCCGTGCCGCAGCTCCGGCAGGACGCGGGCGCCGCTGCTCTAAGGATATTCGCGCACGGGCGGCATGTCGTCTTCTACGTGCGCGGAGACCGGCGGCTGGGCACGTACTGGGTGTGCGTGGATGCGCTCGCCGCCGCACGGTACCTGTCGGACGGCCTCGACGACACAGCGCGCGCGCTGAGGAGGGACGCCAAGGTGGCGGCGCTCTGGGGCGCCATCGCAGACGGTCTGTGCCGGCGCGTCTTGGCCGCGATGTGCCGTGAGAATGACGTGGCGCTGGAGCCCACCTTCATGTCGCTCCCTAGCGACGCCAAGGCGGCGATACTGGCGAGGCTCGACGACGGCGAGGATCTCCTGATGGTGACGCACACCTGCACCGAGCTCCGGCGCCTCGTCGCCGACCGCGACCACGCGCTCTGGAAGCCCATATACGAGGCGCGGTGCGGCCGACGCGCGCTCCGGAATCGCAGATACAAGGCGCTGTGTGGCGGTCTCGCCGCCGACGACTCGCCCGAGATGACCTGGAAGGAGAGGTACATGTGCTGGCGCCGGCCTGCAATTGTGTTCATCAGGGTGGCTAGGCGCGTTAACGAATTCTGGAAGTCGTCCCGGTCCCTATGGCTTGCCGACGATCTCCCGCCACCGTATGATCCCCTCTCAGGCTTGGGCGATCACCGCTATCCGCCGAAGCTGCCGGCGGACGTCCTTGAAGGCCTGAGGAAGGCGGCGGCCGAGGACGCGAGAGCAAGGAAGAGCGCCGCCGGTCACCGCCGGGCGATGGCGTCGGGTGGTGGTGGCCATCATGAGAAGTCGCGTCACGGCGCTGGCGCGATCCACTCGCCGTCCTCTCGGCATCGATGGAGACACCGGTGAACGTACCCTCGTGCGTGCATGGGTGGAGTTGCCGGCGTCGGTCTGTTCTGTTCACAACTTCAGAACTGAACTTGTTTTGTTTTCTGAGATTCTATAAGTTTGATGGTCTAATTCCAAAGAGCAGAATGAAAAACACACAGATTTTTTTTTTTAGATAAGGCTTAGTGTAAGCACTAGTTCTACCTCGATCTTGATCTCCGTGGTGATCACGAAGGACTTCGAATTACAAGCAGAAATGGGGAGGAGGAGGAGCTTCTTCTTTTCCAAGTCATCCGTGGCCACTAGTCGTTTCCTCTGTGATGGAAGGAGACAGGCTATGAGATTCGAAGCGCATTCATTAAGCTCATCGGTGAGGGGGATATATACAGTTTTCAGGGACCTCAACTGAGAGATCGTGTGCCACTACACTGATGTCAAACAATTCTAATGAATAGCAACGAATGATCTTTATTGATGATGATGATTAGAATACGGAAACACTAACGCCCACACGCCTGGATCGCCGTTGATTCAAATTTACACGAATTTTGACACGCCGAGGCAGTTTTTGTGTGTCACGTAGGACAAGACCGATGTGTGGTGTCGTCCTCAGTTCGCCTGCACGCCGTTTCTCCCTCGGCCGACACCAGTTGGAGTCGGGGCGTGCGGTGGAACTGTCATCACGCCCGCACGCCGTGCACGACTTCTGTTCGCGTCTCCCACGACTGGCCATTCCCCCCCTCAGTTGTGTTCCGGTTTCTCCCCATCCCCTTCATTACTCACCAACCCACCATCCACAGGCAGTTCCATTCGATTGAAGGAGAAGACGAGAGGAGGAGGCGGTGGCGGCGGCGGAAGAGTCGACGGCATTCGCGGCCGTTGATGGTGTTCGCCGGACCGGAGCGTCGTCGCCGGAGAAGCCGCAGTGAGAAGGTAAGGTTGTCGAAGCTTCTGTACTGTCCCCCTTCCTCCCTGGTCACATTCCTCTCGAGCCCTCTCGAGATTCAGGCGAATTCGCGGCCGCTCCGGTGTCCCCGTCGGCGGGGGAGTCGCGTGTGTGCCATTTTAGGGCGGCATTGCGCAGTTCCGTCGCCATCGCGGTGGTAGTCATGCCGGTGAGGCTGGCCCGGTCGGCAACCACCTCTCTATGTACGAGAGATTAGATGCCTGCAATTAGATGCGTGAGCGATTTCTAATTGTTAGTTCTGATTGTCTCGAAGGCTATGATCTTCACTATTTTAGGGCGATGTTGCTGTTGAATTGAGGAGTATGATAGTTGTGTATGAACCCTAGATCTAGTTAGGTGCATTTTAATGTGTAGGATCATGGCAGTCATGGCAATTTCAACACACTTGTTTTATCCACAACTATCCTCATTGATGGCAACTAATTTTCTGAATCAACAGTTGCCATGTCATGTGTAGGATAATGAAGAGTTTATGAGATCCAAACTTAGGGAGTGATAGTTGTGTATGATCCCTATATCTAGGTAGATGCATATTTAAGTGTGGGATAAGGGCAATCACGTCAATTTCATTGCATTTTGTTTACCTACAACTATCCTTCTAAATGGCAACGAATTTTGTGAATCAACTATGACAGTTGCCATGTCATATGTAGAGTAATGGCAGTTTGTATGTATCATGTACTCACTTCGTTGCCATGCTGTTTTGTGATAGCACACCATATTTGATTGCATTACATGGAAACTCATTTTTTTTACCAGGCCAATGTGTGAGTTGCCACATTATACGTTGTAGACTGGTAGTTGTTTGCTCTAATTTGAACCGCCTTAGTTGCCACATCTTTTTGTTTGTTAACATGGCAACTTGAACCTAGTAGATGTGACATGTGCTTTTATTAAGCCAATGTGTTAGTTGCCACACTACATGTTGGACAATGGTAGTTGGGTGTTCCACTGTACTACCTCAGTTGCCACATTGTTTACTGCCAACATGGCAACTTGAATCTCCTACATGGCAACTGCATTCTTAAGAAGCAAACACATATCCAGTTGCCATGTTTTTGCACCTATTTTTCCATTGGTTATTTTTTGCCTTTTTGTGCATGTTCAGCACATGGCAATTACATCCTTTCACATGCTAAAACTTTGGGGTAAACATGGCAGTTTTCATTTTTGTTATTGATGATATGTAGTGATTCGTTACTTCGCGTATCTCTTTCGGCATCTGTCGGATGTGTTTTCATTTTGCACTAACATGTTTTTGTTCTTACCATAGCACAATGGCTCGTGGTGACCATCAAGATGATGATGACTTCATGGAGCCACCGCCACGGAATCGTGGCGATGAGGTCACTCTCCTCCTATGTTTTAATTTTGATACCGAGTTTTCATTCTTCTGTTAGAACTAATTTTTACTACATTGAAACATGGCAACAAATGATCCTTTTTGTGTTATGCATAAGAAGAAACGTCAGCGCAATAGGGCTTCGCAAGAACGCCAGACTATATTGACCGAGGGATTTATTGATGAGCAGAAGGGAGCTGCCGGTGAGATGTGGATGCAGGCTCCGATGAAGGTTTGGTGCACGAACCTAGTAAACCCTGTATGCGACTGGCTCGGTGAGATATATGAGCCTATGTCTAGGGAATTCGTGATTCCGGGACGTGGAAGACTGCCTTTGAATGAGGATTTTCTGTTCTGCACTTTGGGTGTCCCCCGTGGAGAAATAAAAGTCCCTTATGAGGTGAACAATAAGATTGAGGAAGCTTTGTTCGCCCGTTTGTTTCCTGGAATGGCATCCATGCCTAATACGACTGTGCTGGCAACTTTGCTGGAGGGCATGACAACCCATGGCGAGGTATTTAAGATGAAGCTGCTCATGTACTTGATCTCCGTTGTATTTGTGCCTACCACATCTCTTCGCCCAAGCAACAAGTGCTTCCCTATCCTGGTGAATGCTCTCTCTCTATCCTTTTACATACAATCTTTTGTTTTTGATGTCATGCAGAAGTTAGTCACTGCCAGTTTTGATGTTTTTATTGAATGCCGATGCAGCATCTTTTTATCTCGAGTTGTGTTTGTGCAGGCGAAGCTGAAAGATGTTAAAAACATGAATTGGTGTAAATTCATTGCTGACTTCCTGCATGATGCATTCTCAACTAAGATGTACCAGAAGGGCTGTCGCTTGCACCTAACGGTAGTTCCCCCTACTCTTTATGCAAATGCTCTTACCATGGTTCATTATTTTCTAAATCAACATTGCAGCTGTTCATAAGTGGCAACCGAATTGTTTTGCATTTTGGTATCTCTGTTTGGTCATAACCTGACAACCCATAGTTTTGATAGAGCTTTTATCTGATTTTTTATGGCAACCATAGTCGATCGTGCATGGAAACACTTTGTTATATTTTGTTTGTGACTTTTACATGTCAGAGTGAAGTTTGTTTGATACATGTCAACTGTAGTTGGTGTATACAAGGCAATTCCATTTTTCTAGCTATAATACACATAGTGTTCACTTCCTATGTTCATTTCTCTTTTACAATCTGGATGGCAACTATCATGTTGAACTGGTGGCAACTAACAATATAATAACATGACAACTGCCAACATAACATGATGGCAACTAACAACATAGATAGGTGGAAACTAACAACATAGATAGATGTCAAATCTTTCTTTCCTTTTTTTTGAACTTGTGACTCAAGGGACACTGTACTACCAACGATGTTTAAACCATGGCCATTTTCCTTTTCTTTTTTCCTGCATTTTATATGTTTTCTTTTCCCGCACAACATTGATCATTGTCATATTCTGATTTACTTGCTCGCTTTATTGTGTAAACCAGCTCATGTACGTCGATAGTCTTGATTTCTCCACTGTCGACTTTAATGAGATAGGAGGCCCGCCACCTCCACATAAGTTTGTTGTCTCTGCATCGACGTATGATGCTGTCAAGGTTGTACTTGCTGCAGACAGGGTATCTGATACAAAATATTGGAAACTGCAGGTTAGTTGTGTCTTCTTTCTTTTCAAAGTTGGGAATCTATACCGTATACAGCATGACAAATACGTTTGGTTCTGCGTGGGAAATGCACAACACTTTAATTGGCATCCATACTCCATTTTTTTGTAGTCAATTCTGTTTGTGCATTCCATTACACCACCTAACCGCTTCCATTATGGCTAACAAGTCATAAAGAACTTGGCAACCATGGTTGACTGCACATGGTAACCATATTTGTCTCCATACGGCAACTCCGTCGTTCCCCGCCGAAACTCCTTTTTTCCTTGCAATCCATGATTGTAGTCACGACTTCTTATTTCTTTGGACATCTTAGTTGTTTTTGCTATTTTTCAGCTCATGCCCAAGCATGCTATAGACTACAGTGTGTTTGGCGGGCCACAAAACTTTGGCAAGTGGATGGATGTCCATTCAGCTCCATCTTGTCCCCGCCGAGGTAGTCAAGCATGTTTATTTGTTTTTTGAAATTATTTTTTATTGCATTTGATTGCTCTTTTATGGTTGTTTTGCCTTATTTTTCTTAATCACGTGTCTCTAATATGTTTTGTAATTTGTTACTTTTTGTTTTCTGATCAGGCGAGGGCACCTGTTGAGCACCTAGTTGGGCAGTTTGCTTCCGGCATGACCAACTTGCTTAGGAAGTTGGTCAAGGGTTGGACAACACTTAATGGTTTTGATAGCGACGCGGTTGCGAGGCAGTTCACATCATTTATTGGAGAACAGACACATTGTCCAACTGGTTGTCGTGGCCGGTATGACTACAACAACTCTCAGGAGCTCCCTGACACGCAAGATGAGCTAGATGGGGATGGTTTTGGTGGCGTGGATGCTGGTCTCAACAAGGACGGCGACGATGACATGGAGAATGTGCCGCATGACAGTGACCATGATGAAAATCATGAAGTTCGTGTAGGGGGTAAGAACGATAAGGCTGCACCGAAAGTTCCTCTATCGGAGGGAGGCATTGATCCAACTGTTGCGAGAGACACGGGGGTTTCGCTCTTAAAGAGGGATAGGGCTCCAGAGGATGCTGGCCTAGGCCCTGTTGGGAAGAGGTGTAGGACTGATTCTGTAGCTGCTAGGAGGAGGTTTGATGTTTATTTAGCGTTTTATTTGTTCTTCCTTTTTAACAGCCCTACTTTTTTTCGTTCCTATGTGTGCCATGATTTTTGTGTCTCACACTTGTTTATATTTTGCATTTTTTTGCTCACTTGCCATTTTTGTACATGTAGTGAGGCGACAGCTGGTGGACGATCAGTTAAGCAGAAACAAGCACCTACGCCAACCCGTGTTTCTGCCCGGTTGAACAAGGGGGCTCCCACTGCTGGTGCCACCACTTCCACTAGGTCGTCTCCTCGCACATCAACGTCCAACACTGGGGATCCTGTCATGCTAGAAGACTTGAGGAAGACAACCAAGAGGTGGGTTCTCCCTGTTTGTTATCTACTTTTTTTGTGATTGAGCTATCTTCATTACGTCGCGATATGGAAATGCATTCTCTTTGAACTCTTTTCATGGCAATTGCACGCGATGAGCTTGCCAAGTTATTTATTGTCCTGGTGCTAATTTTGTTTGATGCATTCTAAATCATATACAACTTTTTACTTGACCCATTTTTTGTGGCAACTACTTTCTGCCTCTCATGGCAACTGTCTAACTTGACACATGGCTACTCATGTCTGTCCCACATGAGAACTATTTTTTATGATCTAAATTTGTTTTATGGCAACTCCTGCTTCTTCTTCATGGCAACTGCTTACTAGACCACATGGCAAATCTTGTCCACTCATATGGCAATTGGTAGCTTCCACTTACTTCAACCGCTTGCACTTCATGTGTGTTCATCATTACCTTGTTTTCAAATGGCAGCTCTGGCATATCACTCATTTTTCATTTTTATGATGACTACCATGGCAATTTATTTTGTTCCTAGCGCTCACCTTTTTGTTCTCTTCATGCGTTTTCTTGAATGGCCGTTTATCATTCAACCCATTTCTTTTTGCAGGGTGAAGAAGACTACTACACGCTTGACCAATCGTACTACCAAAGACCCACTTGGATGCATTCACTCCAAGTTGTCGACATTTGATAATGCAGATATTCATGAGCCGCCAGTCGACGAATCTGCTGCAGCACCATCCACTGTTTCCGCTAGCTCTGATGCAAGGGGTCGCGCATCTCCACCGGTTGTAGATGTGCAGACTATAACGGCAGACATCCGTACATCTGGAGGTGATGAGTCTATATCTGCTAGAACTGCTGAGATATTGCCTACCCTGGTGGCAATGAGAGATGCTGTTGTCACCCATGCCACCCGATCAGCAAGTGTTGAAGTGGACGCTCCCGAGCTCAACCTAAACAAGGAAGATTCCCGCTCATCTGATACGGATTCCAAGTGTGTGGCTGGTGGCACTTCTGTGTCCACGAAAGAAGGGGATGTGACCACATTTTAGAATGAAATGCCATCCACAGATGACTCTCATCTCACAACGGCTCCAACGGCTGGTGGCCCAGAGTCTACTACTTCAACCGTTGTGCGAGCTGGCCTGCCACCTAGGCGGTGTAGGCCCCGCAAGAATCCTGCACAGTTATCCAATTCACCAGAGGTAGTTAAGAGTAGCAGAGGTGACTCTGGTTACGTGCCTGCTTCCACATTGTTCCCACCTTCTACCAAAAGCAATGTAGCCGAGAAGATGGAAGTCCGCAGTACAACAGATGCAGCTGGTAAGCCGTGCACTACTGAAGGAGGTGGAGGTTCAGAGCAGATTGCATCTTTTACTGCCGTGGAGAACAGCAGCTTAAATCTACGCACTTCCAAGCTCCCTGTCAACATTGGTGTCCCCTATAGCCCAAATAGGAAGATAGGCAAGAAAGTTGTGATTGAGATCGCTGACAGCACGCGCCAACCTACTAACAAGCCTGATGATCTTGCAGCAGACGAGGCAGACATGTTTGTTGATCTATCAACTCTAGATTCTGCCAAACAATTTGTCCGCAATCCGGTTGTTAGGCAGGAGAGGCACCCCATGGCTTTCACCCCACCGAGCTTTAGTCTTGGCATCGATCACACTCAGGGTGAACCAGTGCACGATCCTATGCCTATTGCCTTTACTTTCCCGGTAGGCACGGTCCCAATGATGGCGCAGCCAATTGCTGATGGCAGGAAGGCTATCAAGTTTGTAGATACCATAGTGCAAGGTAAACTTTTTGGGTTCTGAACTGTGATGGCAAATCTCATGGGATGGACATGTAGTTGTCATTTTTAGGTTACCTAATTTGGCAGTTGCTATTCATATAAACATGGCAACTGATTTTTTATTTTATTAGATGCCAACCGTTGGTTTCTGTAGAGGTTGACGCATGGCGACTGTAGTTAGTTGCACATGGCAACTGTAGTTGCTGCCACATGCCAACTTAAGTTGATTGTACAGGGCAATTACAATGCATTTGCACATGTCTACTATAGTTGTTGACACATGGCAACTTAAGTTCATTGCGGATGGAAACTGCAGTTGTTGCCATGTGGCAAGTGCAGTGCATTGCGGATGGCAACTGCAGTTGTTGCCATATGGCAGATGAAGTGCACTGCACATGGCAACCATAGTTGTTGCAATGTGGCAACTGCAGTTGTTGTCTTATGGAAGATGAAGTGCCCTGCGCATGGCAACTGCATTGTACTTTCCACACGACAAACTTTGTTTAAGAATTAACAGTTGATATTGATACTTTCTTACTAGCACTTTCAGTTCACATTTTGAACTTCCTGCATAACAATTTGCTATGTACAAGTCTCTTATCCCACTGTTTTATTCTACTAGCCACCCCTGAGGAGATTTTGTCGTCCCTCAAAGAATCTTACCGTAGGGTTGAGCAGGAAGCATTAAACAACAGGTCCTCATGGAATCAGGGCAAAACAAGTTATGACATGCCTGCTGAGGCAGTATTTGAGGATACCATCAAAAGTGCAACCCCTGGATCTGCGAAGCAGACGAGGGTAGTTCATGCACCACCAGTGGATGACTTTAGCCTGATGTTAAGGCTACAAAGGAGCAGACCCAACTATACGATATTGTCAAGTGTTTCAGAAATGCGAGGTCGAACATCAAGCACATGAAGGAGTTGAAAGCGTAATGTCCACACCACATAACCGCTTACTTGCTTTTCTGTCCTTTTGGCCATGCATTGTTTATTTTTTATTTTTTTAGTAGACATGATTCTTTCATGTTATATCACTTTCATACAACTCATGTTTGGACAGAACCAAAATCATACAATGCGAAGCGACATACGTTGACCTGGGCGATCTTGCCGAGTCTGTGGGGCCTACTGGTAAAATGTCAAAGAATGTAGTTGCGTGTGGAATTGACTTCATCAACAAGCATGTGGACATTTGTCCCGATAAGACGATCATGTAGTACAACATGACCTGCAAAATATGGGATGGTGACTTCCACCATAAAATCACGAGGAAGCATTTTGCCACGCATGGTCATTTTAAGCTCACATTGAAGAAATATGTGAGTGTTTCTTCTTGTTGTACATTTTTTCCATGGTATGTTTTTGTCAGCAGTTATACTTCATATGTGGGTTACATACTGTTTGTGAAAGATGTTTCATGTGGCAACAACTGCCATGTAAAATTAGTGTGAACTTTTTAATGCAACTTATGTGGCAATTTCACATAAAATATTGGCCAACTTTGTTTACCCATGGATGGAAATTTCTTATAATTACGCATGGCAAATGAACCTTTTCCATGCGTGCACTTGGCCACTTGATGGTTGCCTTTTCATGTATCTCTTACTACATGTGGCAAAAAAATTTACATATCATTTTTCCAACTACATCAGTCTGTTTTAGATGTGAACTCTGTTTTTATTGCCTCTTTTTTACTTGCAGGTCATGTTCCCCATGTTCCAGGAGCTTGCACTAGATGACCCAAATGACAAGTGTGGTCACCACTACGTCATTTTACCTGAAGGACCAACGTTTTGAGGTGCTTGATTCAATCCGTTCAGGAGATGATGAAGACCTTACTACTCATGCTGAATTCTTTATCAACAACCTGAAAGAGACCTGGAATCGTCATTATGAAAACTCAAAGGTCCAGATCAGTCACTTTCCAATCAAGTACATCACGACTAAGAAGCAAGAAAACGGGTAATTACTATCTTTTTCATGTGTTCACCATCTTTTCATCTCTTCATCACAGTTTATTATGTTTCTGTTTGCATGTCTTCACCTGTTTTGCTTCGTTCTAGGCATGATTGCGGGTTTTACATGTTGGAATACCTTGCAAAGTGGGAAGGTCGACGGGTCCCAGTGATAACAGCTGCAATGGTTGTCGAGCTCCGTAAAATATATACATGGAACTGGTTGATGAATGAAGATTTCAACAAGCGGGCTTCAACACGAGAATTTATAGAGGAAGATGTCAAATCCGCGAACAAGAAGTACAAGTGATCACGTGATGGTCCATACACATGCCTACCATACATTTTGTGGCTGAGGAATGTAAGGTATCACCTTGTTCTTTGAAACTATGTCCGTGTGCTATGTTATGATTGCATCCCCTGTAGCTGTATATATAGTGGTGGCGTGTATGTGCCATTGGATATTTGTAATATAAGTGTGGAACTGAACCTGTTTAGGTGTGACAAGAACTACTTTCATGCTCACTATTATTATGTGTTTGTGAATGTGAGTACCAATTGAGAGTTTGAGTGTATTTATGATGGCTAAAACACGACAAATATAGTTGATCACGCATGGTTAGTGCAAGTAATCACTTCATTTGTTTTGGGTTTTTTATTGGGGTCCCGTTCATATTTGCAGCATTGGTAGTAGTATTCACCTTCGTTTATCGAGGCCCTCACAAAGTAGTTCCTTCCTTTGTCCGGGTCTTCATGTTTTTAATAGGACATGCCCATAAGAGTACACACCTTGTAGGTACATTCATCAACCTGGTAAGCTACGTACATGCTGGCACACTTTATTTCTTCCTGGAATCTGCATGTTTTGAGCTTGTTAAATTCTTATATCCTTTTTGTAGCAACTTTTGTTAAGGTAGGTCACAACATAGCAAATGTATTAAAATCAACGATGGTAGAGAATGCTTTTTTTCACATTTGTTTTGTATTGATTGTTTCCCACACGGCAACTACAGACTATTAACATGGCAAATGCAGCTTCTTTCACATGGCAACTACAGTTTCTTTCACATGGCAAATGCAATTTCTTTCACATGGCAAATGCAGTTTCTTTCACATGGCAAATGCAGTTTCTTTCACATGGCAAATGCAGTTTATTTTCACATGGCAACTGCAGTACATTTTCACATGGCAAATGCAGTTTATTTTCACATGGCAACTACTGTCTTTCAAACGATCAGCATGTCAAAAGATGGTAACAACTTTGCATTCTACATGACAACCACTTCCTTTCATGGTACTGCAACTGCATCATGCTGCTCTCAATGCACATGAGTTCATCTTACATGTGAAATACAGTTTGCATTATACATGGCAATTATACTACATCCCACATGGCACACAACACACTCAAAATGGCAGCTATACTTTGTTTCACAACAAGCAACAACTAATATTTGTTTTTGCAACTACATAATTTTTTCATTTTTTTTGCATTCATGTGTTCGACTACAGATGTCAGCTTCAAATCAGCAGATATGGCAAACATATTTATTTACTTTTTTATAGCATTTTTCAATGTTGAATGTGCCGTGTCGTACATGGCAAATAAGACCGTAAGATCAATCGCTTAATTGTTAAATATCTTGTTGGTGTATATCTTGCTCATCTGCCTCTCCATCGGTAAGTATGTTAGCAATTTAGCCTGCTTGAGTGCGGTGTTTGCTTCTTTCTGTAGCTCAGATCCCACTATTTTCTGTTGCAAAGCTGAATATTGCTTGGCAAACTGCAGCAATGAGTTGCCAGGGCTCACGTAATGCCTCAAAACAGCATTGAACACCTTGCTGCGTTGTGTAGTCTGCAAAAATGGAAAGAAGCACTGCATGAAGTAGGCCGACACCCAATACATTCGCTTCTCCCACAAGCTATTTAGTGTCTCATTGTCTTGGACTTGGTATGTTTCAATCATAGCCGTCCAGCTCCATTCAAACTCCTCCACCATCAAGATGTGGTCCACACACAACTCGAATGCCTTGTGTAGCTATGGACGGTCAGTAAAGAATGGTCCTAGCGTCTCTTCAGCCTTCTTAATAATATGCCACCTGCAGTGCCTATGTACTGCCAACGGAAAGACCTCCTTTATGCCTGCACACATGCTAAAATCCTGGTATGTTATTATGTTCATCGGAGCAAGTCCATCCATGCACTCCAAGAAGGTTTTGAACAGCCAAGTGTAACCATCTGTATCTTTGTTCCGAACGAGACCACAACCGAACTACAAGGACTGATTGTGGTTATTTATTCCTATGAATGGAGCATAGGGCATCTTGTACATATTCGTGAGATATGTTGCATCGAATGAAATGCAATCACGGAAATGTTTGTAGTCTCTTCTTGTAGCACCATCCACCCAATACATGTTTCTGACACGGCCCTCATCGTCCAATCTTATCCCATAGAAGAAATCATTATGTGCTTTTACTTTCTCTTCGAAGTAGGCTATTGTGTCTTCTATGTTAGCCAACTTGCTCTCTCTACAGTACTTTGCCTTTAGGTTTGTGACGTCTGCTGGTATGTAGGGCATGCTACTCAGACTACCATCTCCGCTGTGGATCAGGGATAGTTTCTGGACCATTCTTGATGGACCGACATTACAATCATGTAGCAACCTTATGAATTTCTTTTCGATGGGACTGAATCCTCTGTGGGCGCTTAGAAACTTTACTAGGTCAAACTTCTTTATGAGGTCGTGGTTGTGTTCTTCGAAATATTCGGTGACCACCCACCATGCTCCATTTGCGTTTAGCTTCCTCCGGACAGGGCATTCTGTCTTGAGAATGATGCCTCTCTTTCGTTCCGGCACGACAGGCACAACACCTTTACCCTTCTTGTTCTTTCATGCCTTGTAGCACCTTATCTCACCTCTGTTGTACTCGTTAGTTTTTTTTAATTTTCCTATGGTATTCTATGTTCACCGCAAATCCATGGAACATCGCATATCTCTGGTAGTATTCCTTGGCATCTTCAAACGAACCAAATCTCTGCCCAACATATGGTGGTTAAAGTATCACGATTTCCGATTGTCCATCTTCTTCTTCCCGTTGCACTTCATCATCAGTTTCATCATTCACTTCAGTATTGGCGGCCGTTTCATCTACTTGAGTGTTGCTTGTGCGGGTGTGCAGAGGCATGCTTGTCGTCATTGCTACAACGATTGCCATTTCTGACACTGATTCTGCATTGTTTGTGGTAGCATCGGTGACCTACTCATGGAATGCTCCTTGAGTGTGCTTTGAGGTTCCTGCAGTAGATGTTCCTGCGCCGCTGTTGATTGTAGTTGAAGCTCCTGCAAAAAATCAGGTACGTGCGTAAGCAGTATTTCTTGAATGGCATATTCATAATAATGAAATATGGCAGCTGCATCTGATTGTTCATGGCAACTGCATCTGAAATATGGTACACAACTGCAGCTGTATAATTTACATGTATAAAGTGCTAGAATGTGCAACATTGAAATCATGGCAACTATAAGCCAACCTTTTTTTGGCGTGATATCATTCATATATGCAAGTCTTGAGCATATGCAATTTGCCATGCATGGCAACTACAGTTCTATAGACATGGCAGCTGCAGTTTACCTAATATGGCAGCTGCAGTTGCCAAGTCATGGCAACCAACATCTTAACATCAAAACTTGCATTCTAGATATGAGCCCACAGGGCAAATGCATATAATCACAAATGGCAAATACACAGACAACAATTGACAAATCCAGATGATCCTAGATTACTAATGGACCTATTCACTTGGTGGCATTTGCCACCACCACCGTGACAAATGTACTTCCCAAATGCTTTTGCACAAAGCAAATGCATGATTTTTTCTTGGTTCAAATATTACCTTGCTGTGCCACATGTGCTAATCGAAGTTGGTGTGCCACTTCAATTTGGTGTGTTGTATTTGCATTACCGATGGCCTGCAATGGTGAAGCTTTCCACGAGACCTCTGCTGGTGTGGTTGCACCATAACAACCTACGATCACATGGAAGTTAACTTTGGAATCATGGCAAACATAGTCCAGCATGCAAGGCAACTACAGTTGACAAGCATTGACCAACTGCAGTGGGTCAGGCATGGCAACCGTAGTTGTTAATGAAGGAAATATGCCCTAGAGTCAATAATAAAGTTATTATATATTTCTGTAATTCATGATAAATGTTTATTATTCATTCTAGAATTGTATTAACCGGAAACTTAGTACATGTGTGAATACATAGACAAAACATATAGTCCCTAGTATGCCTCTACTTGACTAGCTCGTTAATCAAAGATGGTTATGTTTCCTAACCATAGACATGTCTTGTCATTTGATGAACGAGATCACATCATTAGGAGAATGATGTCATGGACATGATCCATCCGTTAGCTTAGCATTATGATCGTGTTAGTTTCATTGCTACTACTTTCTTCATGACTTATACAAGTTCCTTAGACTATGAGATTATGCAACTCCCGAATACCGGAGGAACACTTTGTGTGCTACCAAACATCACAATGTAAAAGGGTGATTATAAAGGTTCTCTACAGGTGTCTCCGAAGGTGTTTGTTGGGTTGGCATAGATCGAGATTAGGATTTGTCACTCCGTGTTTCGGAGAGGTATCTCTGGGCCCTCTCGGTAATACTCATCACTATAAGCCTTGCAAGCATTGTGACTAATGAGTTAGTTGCGAGATGAAGTATTATGGAACAAGTAAAGATACTTGCCAGTAACGAGATTGAACTAGGTATTGAGATACCGACGATCGAATCTCGGGCAAGTAACATACCGATGAGAAAGGGAACAACGTATGTTGTTATGCGGTTTGACCGATAAAGATCTTCGTAGAATATGTAGGAACCAATATGAGCACCCAGGTTCCGCTATTGGTTATTGACCAGAGATGTGTCTCGGTCATGTCTACATAGTTCTCGAACCCTTAGGGTCCGCACGCTTAACGTTCGATGACGATTGGTATTATGAGTTTATGCGATATGATGAACCGAAGATTGTTCGGAGTCTCGGATATGATCACGGGCATGATGGGGAGTCTTGAAATGGTCGAGACATAAAGATTGATATATTGGACGACTATATTCGGACACCGGAAGTGTTCCGGAGAAGTTTCGGATAAAACCAGAGTGCCGGAGGGTTATCGGAACCCCCCGGGGAACTAATGGGCCTCGATGGGCCCTAGTGGAGAGAGAGAGGGGCCGGAAGGGCAGGCCGCACACCCCCTCCCCCTGAGCCCGAATAGGACAAGGAAGGGGGGGCAACACCGCCCTTGCCTTCCCCCTCTCCCTCTTCTTCCCCCCTCTCTCCCTTTAAGTGGAAACCTACTAGGACTTGGAGTCCTAGTAGGATTCTCCTATTGGGGCGCGCCCTAGGAGGGCCGTCCGGCCTCCCCCTTGCTCCTTTATATACGGGGGCAGGGGGACCCAAAGACACACAAGTTGACAATTGTTTTTCCCGTGTGCGGTGCCCCCCCTCCACAGTTACACACCTCGATCATATCATCGGAGTGCTTAGGCGAAGCCCTGCGCCGGTAATTTCATCATCACCGTCATGACACCGTCGTGCTGGCGAAACTCTCCCTCGACCTCAGATGGATCTAGAGTTCGTGGGGCATCGCTGAGCTGAATGTGTGCAGATCGCAGAGGTGTCGTACCTTCGGTGCTAGGATCGGTCGGATCGTGAAGACGTACGACTACATAACCGCGTTGTCATAACGCTTCCGCTTTCGGTCTACGAGGGTACGTAGAGAACAGTCTCCCCTCTTGTTGCTATGCATCACCTAGAGATAGATCTTGTGTGATCGTAGGATTTTTTTTGAAATTACCGCGTTCCCCAATAGTTAGAACATGGCATATGTAGTTACTCAGTCATGGAAACTGCAGTTGTTGAGACATGGCAACTGCAATTGTTGAGACATGGCAACTGCCTGCAATTACATATGGTAACTATCAACCCTACATTTAATTTGGCACACGAAGTTGTCCACATATGGCAAATACAGCAGTCAAGGCTTGACATTTGCACTTCCCATTATTTTTTTCATTTCTATCAGCTACAAATTCAAGTTGGCATCTTTTCTTCATTCATCGTCACACCATGCAAACCCCAATGTCATCTAGTTTCCTTTCCTGATACACTGTCAGCAAGATCATTTCATATGTCTCACCTGCGTACGACGTTGTTGGCAGGTATCCGGTTGCCACCTGTCGCCACGTGCTGCATGATGGTCCTGTGTTTTTGCAAAATACTCATAAGTTTTTCCATCCTTGCAAGTTTTATTCGCCACATCAACATGCTATTTCTTTTGCTTTACCTTGATTTGCCACATTTGCTACTTGAAGTTGGTTTCATGTATACCTATCACCGATAGCCCCTTGTGTTCCAACTTGCCATGGTATCCCTGCCGGTGTGGTTGTGTCATAAGAACCTGCGAACAATGCCATTGTAGTACATATATAAGTAGAATACCATTTTGAAGTCCACAAACATGTCAACTGTCCTTTTTTGATCATGCATCGTACCTAAGCTCGCGTACTGCTCTAGTAGTGGCAACAATGCTCCTGTGGAAATGAGTTGATTGTCCTCTATTGCATCCCAAGATGGCGCTTGCGGCCTTCCAGAAAACCAAGGATCACCCCTATCTTCATGATTCATTTTCTCTGCTTTTCACACTGTGTTTTCAGTCACTACACGAATAAGAACACATTATTATTTGAATTCCATTGTTTGTTGTTTGCACATAAAAGGAAACACGACAATCTTATAAAATTTCTGGCATAAACAACTATTACAGCATGGCAAGTAGGAATCATCATAGCCATGTATTTTTCAGATGATAGGGCATGCATGTTCATCCTCTTTCTACAATCTGGATGGCAACTAGTATGTTGAACTGATGGCAACTAACAATATAATATGATGGCAATTAACAACATAACTTGATGGCAACTGATGACATAGATAGGTGGCAACTATTTTTTTGCTCCATATGTACTGCCCAAATTGCTCTATTCTGCCCTGTTCTGAGTGAATCCCAAACATCCTTCTCGAACACCTACTGATAGCATCTGGTACCTAAATTCTTAGATCAGATCCACGATAGAACATGGCAATTTTTTGATCATTGGAGGATATAGGAGAATAAACATGAACGGCTGGAACTGTGGATCCAGTGGCCATCTACATGGGCAATCTATAAGTGAAATTTGTGGGGACGGGAGGGGGTGGGGGTTGGGGAAGGAGGAGGAGATAGGTTTCTCACCTGTGTGCTTGTTGCTGTGTTTTCCGATGATGGGGAGTGTGGGCGCTAGGGATCTGATCTGGTTGCCATGGCAACTAGAGAAGAAAGACGACGGAGGTAGGGGAAAATCTGCCGATGAAGAGGTTGGAGACGATGATGGACGGTGGCAATGTGGTTTGAACGCAGGTAGGGCCGATGGGAGAGAGAGGTCGTGCGGGCAGCAGGGTCGCTCGCCCGGACGTATGGGCGATCACTCCACACACCAGACGTGCGGGGTGTGGCTGGGAGCGCCTGGACGCCGTCGTGCGGGCGGGTCCGTGTCTGGGCCACACGGGGCATGCGGCACACCCCCTAGATGCCACACTTGTGGTGGATATCGGCGTTCTCATAATATATAGACCCCGAAGGGATGTTTCCTACAGACACGCTGTTGGAGAAGGCACGAGTGGAGCGAACCACTGTATCCCTTCGTACGATTTATTTTGGATAGGAGAGATCAATCCTTAATTAACACATGGGTTAATTAAATCTCAACAGTGCCCCTAATCTCTGCTATCCATATAAGCATCATCTTCATCATCTTGATAAGACTCCTCCAAAAACTTTATAGGGAAAAATGAGGAGTACATAATATGCCATGAAAAACTCCTTTAAAAATCCAGTAAGAAAATAAGGAGAAAATGACATATCACAATGTTTGTATTATTATTGCCCCATTAAAAACCTTCTATGAGAAACCATATAGAAAAAACTCATAAAGGAAAAAGAGTGCAATAACAAGGATCCGAGGATCTCAAACATGTTATCATTCAGAAGTGCACCCCCTCTGAACCTTGCAAAAGTCATCTCGTACCACATCATTAACATCTTTCAATAATAAAGAACTTGGTAAAGATTTTGTGAACATATCACAAATATTACATATGACTTTGCCTCCAAAATAATTATCTTCCCACTGATTTTCAACTCGCGAGGAAGAAAAATACTTTTAGAGTAGTATACTTTGTAATATTGCTCTTTATAACCTATCTACAACTATTATGTAATACAAAGAATATTATCTTCATAGATAATGGTGGGTGATTCCTACCAATCAATCCCACTTGAACTTTCAACAAACTTCATCATTCTGTGAAGTCACATACATTCATGTGATGCTTCATGCAAATCAATGATTTCACAATGATTAGTGGATGCATCCACTAAAATATATCTTCTCGACTTCCAAGAGAAGGTTGTACCTTCATTGGAGGAGACAAAAATCATTCAGTGATCTAGGATTATGGTGATGTAATATATACCCATCATCACAATATCAAACCATGGTCATATCTTATATTTTTTTCTCATAGAACGAACCAAGATATCGCGTGTCTAGAAGCTATGTGAAAATATACTTCACACCAACCCAATACCTTTTATTGGTGATGCATTATATCTAACCGATCAATTCACTGCAAGTAATATACCAGCTGGTGTAGTTGCTAGATAAACTTGTGCTCTCAATGCACAGAGACATTGAAACTCAGGTCCAAACATCTCTTCATCACTGCTCTTAGGTCTTAATGGGTTTAATCTCTATCGGGAGATCCAAAAACCATAGTTCTTGATGGATATGATTTATCCATATTGAAGTATGCAAATGTCTTATGGATAAATATGGATTGATGAACAAGTTTTCCAGAAGGAACTTGCTCAAGTTCTAAACACAAGCAAAGCTTGGTTTCAACCAAATTTTTCATCTCAAATTCCGCCTCAAGATGATTTTCTTGTCTCATGTACTTCTTGTGTAGTTCCAATGATTTTGAGATCATAAATATACACATAAATGATATAAAATCCTTTTTTTTATTTCTTGATGAATATACATGACAATCATCATCATTTGAGTAACCCTTTTTGTTGGGGATATAACTATTGGGTATGACCCACCCAGGAGGGGTCGGGTCATAGCACTGGCGGTTCATGATAAGAAGGCCCAAGAAGATGTTGAAGATGGCGGTTCATGAAGCAAGCTTACTGAAGGCTCAAGACCCAGAGGAGACTTGAGGCCCACGGGCATAAACCACCATATGTTTAACTTGTATGTTAAGGAAAGGTTAGTTCTGTCATCGAGCCGGACACGTTGTGTATGAGCCGGCCGGGACTCTGTAAGCCACCGGGCATCAGCCTTTGTATATAAAGGGGTGACACGACGACGGGTTAGGGAAAGAAACAACAAGTCAAGAACTAGGTCAAGCGTATTCGCTCCCTGGTAATCGAAACCATACAACCTAAAGCAGGAGTAGGCCTTTACCTCGTTGCGAGGGGCCGAACCTGGGTAAACTCTTTGCGCCCCTTGTCCCGTTTTAACCCCTTAAAGCTAACTATGTTGCGATGGCACCACACCTAAGTCCTTATGCTAGGGCATCTGCCATGAAAATTCCATGATAGTTGGCACCCACCGTGGGGCTAGCGCACGGTGGTTTCGAGTTCTTGAAGGGCAGCTTCGCATGGCTCAAGGGATATGCTGTGGGCCGGATGACCAAGTGTCATCGCGGCAAGCTCTACATCGATGATGAGGGCTGGGGCCCCGAGGCCGGCTCAATCGAGTATGGGTACCGGGTCCCCTTCGGCGGAATTCATGTCTTCATCGACAAGATTGGTGAGTCAGAATCTGAGCCGGACACCTCCACCGACATCGTTCAGACGGCTCAGCACGCGTGACCCGCAAGGTTCAAGCCGCCCCGAAGCATGTCTTTATGGTCTTTACTCAAGGAGTGGTTCTGTAAGGAGGATCTGAGTCCGGTGGTGAGACAGCCATCTATTCAGGCGACGAGTCCTCAGTCGGCGAGACCGATTCCATCTATCAGGTTCAGGATGGTGGGCTTGGGGGATGTTCCAATGGTGATAGTATTCTAGACCCCTATGAGCCGCCACACCAGGTTACGATCTTCATGGTCGGTACACAGTCAGGGAAGAATTCTTCAACTTCAACAACGATGATCTTCGGGTCAGCAATGACAACGACAGCCGGGGCAAGAGGCCCTGTGCGCCCACCCGCTCAAGTCTTATCTGATCTATTGGATGCTTTGGCAACGCTATTAACGGCGGAGGTAAACCCGGCGAATCAAACGTAGCATAACACAGATGTTGCAAAGTTACGTGATGAGATAGCGCAAGCCAAGGAGGATCTAAACACTGAGAACACCCGGATGGCGATGGAGCGAGCCGCCTTGCACAGGGAGGCAAAACGACTTCAAGCAGAGAATTTGCGGTTGAGCTTAGACTGGGACGCATCAAACATGGTCTTCAACAGAAGGCATGTGAGTCGATTACCTCTAGTTTGCGATGCGTGGAATCTTTTCAACACGCCTGGGGCAGGAACCAGTAACCCGCCTGGTGTGGACCGGGCCGTTGAGGCGCCGATGGCCGAAGCGCCGGTTCGGCCTAATGCTGTAGACCCCCCATGTTTGAATTTGACCCCTCAGCACGTTCCAACACCCTCGGTCATTTTTCTAATCCTTTGGGTAACATGATAGCTACGGCTACTAGACTGGCGGCTCTCCCGGTTCAGGATGAATCGCCAGTGGCGATGGAAATACGAAGAGCCAGAGAACTTCTTCAGACAGTAGTGGCCCAATAGGAGGCTTATTCATATAGTCGTGATCGAATTCACTCAATCCCACGTCCAAGCCAGAGCTATAGCAGGCACATTGATGAGCCGGCTGTATCGAGTAGTGAGAGGCACCGTAATCAACCCCGTCGGCTTGACCCGCCGCGTGCTGGTAATGATGCTTAGGCTTTGGTGGACCAGGGCAGGGCGCAACATGAGGCAGAGCTAGTGGCTCAGTTGGGGTCCCACAAACAATCTCCGGTTTATCCATCACCATCTGTGGAGGCAGAAGTGACCTCTAGAACTTTGGGTGTGCCGTGTTTAGTGTTGGCTCTACGCAGCGAGCGCTTGCCTAAGGATTTTAAGGGCCCCCGTAAGGTGCCTAACGACATGGCGGATTAGCCCCCAGAGGCTTGGATTGAGAGTTATGAGATGGCTATGGAGATGCTAGATGTCAGTGATGCTGCATGTCCTAAGTATTTCACCATGATGTTGGATGGGTCGGCTCGTACTTGGTTGAAAGGCCTACCCGCTAACTCCATTGGGTCATGGGCGGAGTTGAATAGGCGATTTATTCAAAATAGACATATGCAAGCAGCCTATGTCGATTCTGGATTTGGATTCTTGCATCCAAGGTGAAGGAGAGTCAACAACCAATTGGGTGCGCCGGATCTCAGCTGTTATACACTCATCGGGCAGTATCAATACCGGTTCAATAGTCCTGATGTTGGAAAAGAACTGTCATTTTCTTCCTCTTAAGCAGAAATTGGGGCGGCTTAAGCGTAATTGCAATGATATGAGGGAGCTCGTGGCGACTCTTGATAACCCACAAGTATGGGGGATCGCAACAGTTTTCGAGGGTAGTGTATTCAACCCAAATTTATAGTTTCGACACAAGAGGGGGCCAAAGAATATTAGACGGTATTAGCAGCTGAGTTGTCAATTCAACCACACCTGGAAATTAATTATCTGTAGCAAAGTGATCAGTAACATAGTAAAATGATAGTTTTGATAGCAGCAACAGCAGCAATAGTAACAGTAACAGTGATAGCAGTATTTTGTAGCAAGTGTGATAGTAGCAGCAGTAGTAACTTAGCAGAAACAATATAAGATAAATTCGTAGGCATTGGATCGGTGACTTGTTGGATGATATTCATCATGTGATAGTTATAACCTAGGGCGATACGGCACTAGCTCCAGTTCATCGATATAATGTAGGCATGTATTCCATAAATAGTCATACATGCTTTATTAAAGGAACTTGCATGACATCTTTTGTCCTACCCTCCTGTGGCAGCAGGGTCCATATTGGGAACTAAGGGATATTAAGGCCTCCTTTTAATAGAGAACCGGAACAAATCATTAACACATAGTGAATACATGAACTCCTCAAACTACGGTCATCACCGAGAGTGGCCCCGGTTGTTGTCACTCCGGGGTTGTCGGATCATAACCGTAGTAGGTGACTATAACTTGCAACATCGGATATAAAACATGGATATAATGATGAATTCATAAACGGTTCAGATCTAAGTTCATGGCACCCGAGCCCAAAGTGACAAGCATTAAGTAGAGCAAAGTCATAGCAACATCAATCTAAGAACATAGTGAATACTAGTGATCAGACCCTAACAAAACTAACTTGATTACATGATGAATCTCATCCAACTCCTTGCCGACCAATGAGCCTATGAAGGAATTACTCACTCCCGGTAGGGAGCATCATGGAATTGGCGATGGAGATGGGTTGGTGATGACGAAGAACGAAGATCCCCCTCTCCAGAGCCCCAAACAGACTCCAGGTCTACCCTCCCGAGGAAGAACAGGGCTTGGCGGTGGCTCCGTCTCGTGGATCGCAATAATTCTTTCTCCCTGATTTTTTGGAAATATGTGATTATATAGTATGAGAGGGTCGTCTGTTGGGCCACCAGGTGCGTACAACTCACCTGGGCGCGCCAGGATAGGGGGCGCACCCTGGTGGGTTGTGCCCACCCAGGTTTCCCTCTCCAGAAGGTCTTGGCTCCAGAAATTCTTATTATTGATATAAAAAATCCTCACAAAGTTTCCTTCCATTCCGAGAACTTTTATTTCTGCACAAAAACAACACCATGGTAGTTCTGCTAAAAACAATGTCAGTCCGGGGTTAGTTTCATTCAAATCATGCAAATTAGAGTCCAAAGCAAGAGGAAAAGCATGAGAAAAAGTAGATACGTTGGAGGCATATCAATTCCCCAAGTTTAAACCTTTGCTTGTCCTCAAGCAATTCAGGTGATAAACTGAAAGTGAGAAAGAAAAACTTTTACGAACTCTTTTGCTCTTGTTTGCATAAATAAGCTTAAACAACACCTAGGTTTTCAGCCAACATTATAACTAACCATGTCAACAATAACATTTAAAGATTATAATGACTCATATCAATGACATAATCAGCTAGCGAGTAATAATAAAATATCTCAAATAGCAACACGTTGTCAAAACAACCATGATATAATTTGACAATAGTGGTATCTCGCTAGCCCTTTCCGAGACCGCAAAACATAAATGCAGAGCACCTTCAAAGTTCAAGCAACGACTAAATATTGTAATTCATGGTAGAAAAGATCCAGTCATGATGCACCCAACATTAGCTACACATAATGCATAAATCATGACAGTTGTGTTGTACTCAGTTTTTGGCACTTGTTTTAGAAGGTGGTGACACAACATAAAAGTAAATAGATAGTCCCTTCGCAGAGCTATGGGATAGATTATACCTGCTTCCAGAAGTTTTAGTATTTCTGTTCTTACCACTTCTTTCATCTTCCGGTTTAACCGACGTTGATGATCAATAACTGGTTTAGCATCAGGTTCCATATTAATTTTGTGTTAACATAGAGTGGGACTAATGCCCTTTAAATCATCAAGAGTATATCCAATAGCAGCTCGGTGCTTCTTTAGAACTTTCAATAATCTTTCTTCTTCATGTTCTGAAAGGTCAGCACTGATAATAACAGGATATATCTTTTTTTCATCAAGATAAGCATATTTCAAAGTGTCTGGCAATTGTTTTAATTCAAACACAGGGTCACCCTTAGGTGGAGGAGGACCTCCAAGAGTTTCAATAGTCAAATTGTGTTTAAGCAGAGGACGTTGTTCAAAGAAGATCTTATCTAGTTCATTTCTTTCATGCATTTGTAAATCATTCTCATGGTCTATCAAGTATTGCTCCAAAGGATCAGTAGGTGGCACAGCAATAGAAGCAAGACCAATTAATTCATCCTTACTAGGCAATTCTTTTTCATGATGATTTCTACCAAACTTGAAAAAATTAAACTCATGAGACTCATCACCAAAGCTAACACCCACAATTTGTTTCTTGCAATCTATCTTAGCATTTACTCTGTTCAAGAAAGGTTTACCAAAGATAATGGGACAGAAGACTTCAACATCTCGAATACTCCCACAAGGTGATATGGTGTCTCCATTTGCAAGTTTAATAGTAACATCTAGGTCTTCTAACTCGGTAGGTGCTATGTCTTTTATAATTTCTTGATATAGAGTGTAAGGAATAACACTCACACTAGCACCCATGTCACATAAACCATGATAATAGTGATCTTCTATTTTAACTGAAATAACAGGCATGCCAACAACAGGTCTATGTTTATCTTTTCCACCAGGTTTAGCAATTCTAGCAGCTTCTTCACAGAAGTAAATAAGATGCCCATCCATATCTTCTTCCAAGAGATCTTTAACCATAGCAATGCTAGGTTCTACTTTAATTTGTTCATCAGGTTTAGGTGTTCTAACATAGCTTTTGTTAACCACGATTGAAACTTTAGCATGTTCTTTTATCTAACAGGGAAAGATGGTTTCTCCATATAAGCAGAAGGAACAACTGGATCAACATTATAAAGTATAGTTTCTTCTTTAACTGGTACTGGTTCTTTAATTTCATCTTTAATAGGTGGGTGATATTTAAACCACTTATCTTTAGGAAGTTTAACATGAGTAGCAAATTATTCACAAAAGGAGGCTACTATCTCAGAGCCAAGTCCATATTTAGTGCTAAACTTTTGAAAAGCATCGGTATCCATAAAAGATTTAACACAATCATACTTAAGATTTATACCCGACTCTTTACCTTCGTCAAGTTCCCAATCTTCAGAGTTGCATTTAATTATTTCAAAAAGATCCCACCGGAATTCAATAGTTTTCTTCATAAAAGAACCAACACAAGAAGTATCCAGCATGGTTTGATCATTACAAGAAAGCCGAGCATAAAAATTCTGAAAAATAATTTCTCTTGAGACCTCATGATTGGGGCATGAATATAACATCGACTTAAGCCTCCCCCAAGCTAGAGCGATATTTCTCCTTCACGAGGCCAAGAATTATATATATAATTTCGATCACGATGAACTAGATGCATATGATAATTTTTTTTGATGGAACTCCAATTTCAAACGATTCCAATTCCATGATCCAATATCATCGCATATCCTGTAACATGCCAATGCTTTTCCCTTCAAAGATAAAGGGAAAACCTTTTTCATCACTTCATCCCTGGGTAAACCTGCAAGCTTAAACAATCCACAAATTTGTTCCACATGTATCAAGTGCATATCAGGATGTTCAGTTCCATCTCCTGCATAAGGATCAGCTAGCAGTTGTTCTATCATACCCGAAGGGATTTCATATTCAATATTTTTAGTAGGTGCAGTAGGTTGAGGGGTAACTAATTGTGGTTCCAGACGAGGTGAAGATACCCCGAACAAACCCCTCAAAGGATTGTTTTCCATAGTAACAAGTGACAATAAATTTCAGCACACTATATAAATGTTTCCTTACCGAATTCCACTTACACTACAAAAAAAAGACACATCCGTGACATTTTGGGTCGACCGAATTTTTTTTCCTGTCATGCTTATGACACTTCTATGACGATAGTTGTGACAAAACCCGATATCATCATAGATGTGGTGGGCTCCTACTTCTATGACAAAAAATCATGACAGAAAATGGGGTTTTCGTCCTGGGCGGGTCGGAGACGCAGCTACATGACATTCTTTGGGCCGTCCATGTAGGAAAAACCATGATAGAAGCGTGGGCGAGAAAAATATCGGGGAGTTCCCGGTTACGGTGGGTGGTCGAGGGCGAGCGATGCATGGAGGTTTGCGCGTTTCTATCGTACACATACGCGCGTGTGGGTGCGAGGCATTGGGCTCTAACTGAACCAGAGCGAGGCGTTCGCCTACCGAACCCGAGCGATTGCACTGAAGGCTACGCGTTACTGAACCTGATCGAGCGATTCCTTTGGTCGCTACTGCTGCTAACTGAAGCTGATCGAACCTGCTGCCTCCTTCCCTTGATGAACAGTGAACATTGTTGGGGGGTTGGATGAACAGTTCCTGGTGTGGGGTTGGATGAACAGGACCCCGTGGTGTTGCCGCTGAATGAACGGGACCCTGATCGATCGAGCCGGTTGGGCGTGGATGAACAGGACCCCGTGGAGGGCTGGAGGAACAGGACCCCGTGGAGGGAAGGTTGAACAGTAGCCGGTGGAGGGCTGGTTGAACAGTAGCCAGTGGAGGGCGATGAACAATAGCCCGTGGAGAGGTGGTTGAACAGGACCCCGTGGAGAGGGCTGGTTGAGTAGTAGCCGGTGGAGGAGCGGTGGAGGCCGGATGGACAGGAGCCCATGGATGAACAGTCGCAGGTGGAGGCTGGAGGAGGTCGACGGTGGATGAACAGTAGCCCATGGAGGTAGTTGATGGTGGAGATGAACATTATCCCATGGAGTCCCGTCTGCGGTACGCCACACCCCTCTCGATGAACAGGACCCCTGTTTCGATCATAGCGCTCCAACACAAGTCCATTTCCTCCGTTTTCGGTACGCCACACCCCTCCGGATCAACAGGACCCCGTTTTGACCATAGGAGGTCCAAGAGAAGTTCGTTTCCTCCATTTTGCGGTACGCCAGACCCATCCCGATGAACAGGATCCCGTTTCAACAGTGGCCGGTTGAACACAAGGCCGTTTCCTCCATTCTGCGGTACGCCAGGCCTCGTTTCCATCAGCTGTTCCGTCCAAGCCAGTTGGCTCCCGATGAACATGACGCATTCCGTTCTGACCCAGACGGTTGGCTCCCCATGAACACGATGATGACACATTTTCTCTGTTCCGACCCAGCCATGTACACGAGCCCTGGCCATATGTATGCGCGAGTAGGCGTTCGAGACCCCTCCTGTATGTACGTACGTGGTCGTATTTACTTTCTTGCACCCTGGACATTGTATGTACGTGTACATGCTATGTGCACGCCTCTACTATGACATGTGCGCGCCTCTAATACGACACGTGCGCGCCTCTACATCGACCAGTTTGTACGTACACATTCACGACCAGAATGACAATGCTACGTACGCTTCGACCTGGTGGGTCCCGACTGTTAGGCACTTCCTTGCGTGCGAAGACGTAGCTGGTGGGTCCCAGCAGTTAGGGGGGCGAATCATTTTCTTCACTACAACAAATATGTCAACTTGTGACTTCTGTCAATGATCCCGGAAGAATTGGTCATAAATCTACGACCATTTGAGACCAATTGGTCAAAAGCTGTTCGGGGGGCTCCAAACCCTGAACTATAATGACCATTTTGGTCAGAAAGGTCGTAATTTCCTTACACGAAATGGTCATAAAGCAGATAGCACTGGGCCGCTGCCTTATTTCTAGCTGATCATGACCAATATATATGGTCATAACCTTGTAAATTGCGGTGGGTTGCTATGACTAGGCGCCACCTCATCAGTTTTGCCTATGTATCATGTCCATGTGTCAATTTTTCCCTAGGTTGTGAAGCAACCTATATTTCTGTAATTCCCAAAATTCCCAAAAAAAGCTCATAAATTCTTTGGGTCATATCTTCGTCAAATATGTAAAAAACCTTCCTTGCCTAGTTCAAAAATAATTCAACAATATTCATTTTCCTATTCTGTTCAGAACAATACTTTGTGAAGGAAGTGCTATTTATATATTCTTCATTGCCCTCAAAATTTTTCGGCACTCTTTCCTATCCAAATCATTGCCTCATGACAAAATTCAGCTCCATTTGCCCAGTAAATCTTCCTCGGCAAATTTCCAAAGTTTTTGTCCACCTGGAACCTTTGTGAAAGAAGTACTAGCTATGCATATCCTAATGAGTTGAATTTTTGCCACATATTCTATATGCCTATGTAACTTACCTACACCAAGTTTGAGCTCAGTTCATTTAGCCAATTTCTCTCACTAATTTTCCGAAGTTTCTGTCCAGAGAAGAGCATTGTGAAGGAAGTGCTATTTATATATTCTTGGTTGCCCTCAAAATTTTTGGGCACTCTTTCCTATCCAAATCATTGCCTCATGACAAAATTCAGCTCCATTTGCCCAGTATACTCAATAAATTTCCAAAGTTTTTGTCCACCTAGAACCTTTGTGAAAGAAGTACTAGCTATGCATATCCTAATGATGTGAATTTTTTCCACATATTCTATATGCCTATGTAACTTACCTACACCAAATTTGAGCTCATTTCATTTAGCCAATTTCTCTCACTAATTTTCCGAAGTTTCTTTCCAGAGAAGAGCATTGTGAAGGAAGTACCACTTTGGAATGTCCAAATGGTATCCATTTTCTACAGAGCTTTCCTATGCCTAAATAACCATCCTCCACCAAATTTCACCTCAATCCATTCATTATTTTGAGCCCAGCTTCAATATTCGTATTTATGTCTAGTGTGGTACTTTGCAAAGCAAGTACCACCTAGGCTCCTCCTTTTGAGCTGAAAATTTGTGAAGACAGTCTTCTTAGTAATTGGTCATCCTCAGCCAAAACTCACGCCCATTAGCCATGTGCATTTCCCGTACCGGTAATCAAACACTTGGCTGCTAATTCAAGTTAGAGCATAGTTTGGTCTCCTCGTGCGAATCTTATGTTGTAATTTTCTTCCTAGCACCTACCTGGGGAGTGCCCAACCCACTAGACATGCCTAGGCCGCCCAGAACGCATGACAACACCACGGTCACGCGGTGACGATGCAGCGGGCATGCGAGTTTACGCGCTCTAGAGTTGGGGCCCTCGGCCACCGCCCAAACCTCGACATATCACCACCAAACCATGTATTTCTGATTAAATAGGTATTTATGTAACGAGAAATTATTTTTGGTAAAAATAAATAGCAAGCTATAAGGCAACCGCGGTTCAAATTTGACCCGCTTCCAACTGAATCGGCAGAAATTTGTCTTTTTCACGAGAGGTGGATCAAAACTTTTGACACCCAACCATCCTGTCAATTGTGCATTAAATATGTCCTAGTATTTTATAAAATTTATTTGGTCCAATTTTGCAACAAATATATGGTAGGTCCTTCACAAAAGAAATTCATTTGGGGCACTCAGAAAATGGAAAATGAATTTTTCGTCCAAAGAAAATGAACACTTCCTTAGGCAACATTGTTTTCCATTCCAAGATGCACCCTTATGCACAATATAAGATCATTTGAACAAACTATGCCATGAATGTGGCCAGAAGATTGAGTATTTGGGTTGAAAGCCATGCATCTTCACACTTGATAGCTCATTTCCGAGAAACTTTTTTAAAATAATCATCGTATTACAAGTTCATTATTTTTCCTGGTAACTTGGCCACACATAATGACACAATGCGAAGGTTTTCCATTTTTTTGAATTTTTCATGCCCGTTTCAAAATGTGGTCAAAACGGCGGGCATGACCGTTCATAGCTAGCGGTTGAATCTTGGATTTATTTGGTTTTATCTGATTAAATAGATACTTATGTACCTAGAAATGATTTTGGAAAACAATAAAGAGAAAGCTATGAGGCAGCTGCAGTTCAAATTTGACCCGCTTCCTACTAAATCGGTGGAAATTTGTCTTTTTCAGGAGAGTTGGATCAAAACTTTTGACACCCAACCATTTGGTCAATTGTGCATTAAATATGTCCTAGTATTTTAGAAAAATGATTTGGTCCAATTTTGCAACAAATATATGGTAGGTTCTTCACAAAAAAACTTCATTTTGGGCACTCAAAAAATGGAAAATGATTTTTTCGTCCAAAGAAAATGAAAACTTCCCTAGGCAACATTGTTTGCCATTACAATATGCACCCTTGTGCACAATATGAGATCATTTGAACAAACTATGCCATGAATGTGGCCATAAGATTGAGCATTTGGGTTGAAAGCCATGCATCTTCACAACTGATTGCTCGTTTCTGAGAACACTTTTTTAAAATAATTAGCGTATTACTGGTTCATTATTTTTCCTGGTAACTTGGCCACATGTAATGACACAATGCAAAGGTTTTCCAATTTTTTGATTTATTTTGAATTTTTCATGCCCATTTCAAAATGTGGCCAAACGGCGGGCATGATCGTTCATAGCTAGTGGTTGAATCTTGGAATTTTTTTGGTGTTTCTATGATTAAATAGATACTTATGTACCTAGAAATGATTTTTTTTAAATAAAGAGCAAACTATGAGGCAACTGCAGTTCAAATTTGACCCGCTTCCTACTAAATCGGCGGAAATTTGTCTTTTTCACGAGAGGTGGATCAAAGCTTTTGACACCCAACCATTTGGTCAATTGTGCATTAAATATGGCCTAGTATTTTAGAAAATTGATTTGGTACAATTTTGCAACAAATATATGGTAGGTGCTTCACAAAAAAAACTCATTTTAGGCACTCGAAAAATGGAAAATGGTTTCTTTATCCAAAGAAAATGGAAACTTCCTTAGGCAACATTGTTTGACATTCCAATATGCACTCTTGTGCATGATATGAGATCATTTGAACAAACTATGCCTTGAATGTGGCCATAAGATTGAGCATTTGGGTTGAAAGCCATGCATCTTCACAATTGATAGCTCGTTTCTGAGAACACTTTTTAAAATAATTATCGTATTACTAGTTCATTATTTTTCCTGGTAACTTGGCCACATCTAATGACACAATGCGAAGGTTTTCCAATTTTTTGTATTTTTTTGAATTTTTCATGCCCGTTTCAAAATGCGGCCAAAACGGCGGGCATGATCGTTCATATCTAGTGGTTGAATCTTGGAATTTTTTTGGTGTTTCTCTGATTAAATAGATACTTATATACCTAGAAATGATTTTTTGAAAAAATAAATAGCAAACTATGAGGCAGCTGCAGTTCAAATTTGACCTGCTTCCTACTAAATCGGCGGAAATTGTCTTTTTCACGAGAGGTGGATCAAAACTTTTCACACCAAAAATTTTTGTCAATTGTTCATTAAATATGGCCTAGTATTCTATAAAATTGATTTGGTACAATTTTGCAACAAATATATGGTAGGTCCTTCACAAAAAAACTCATTTTGGGCACTCGAAAAATGGAAAATGATTTTTTTCGTCCAAAGAAAATGAAAACTTCCTTAGGCAACATTGTTTGCCATTCCAATATGCACCCTTGTGCATGATATGAGATCATTTGAACAAACTATTCCATGAATGTGGCCATAAGATTGAGCATTTGGCTTGAAAGCCATTGATCTCCACACATGATAGCTCGTTTCTGAGAACACTTTTTCAAAATAATTATCGTATTACTAGTTTATGATTTTTCCTGGTAACTTGGCCACATATAATGACACGATGCGAAGGTTCTCCAATTTTTTGATTTTTTTTGAAATTTTCATGCCCATTTCAAAATGCGGCCAAAATGGCAGGCATGACCGTTCATAGCTAGTGGTTGAATCTTGAATTTTTTTGGTGTTTCTCTGATTAAATAGATACTTATATACCTAGAAATGATTTTTTGAAAAAATAAATAGCAAATTATGAGGCAGTTGCAGTTCAAATTTTACCTGCTTTCTACTCAATCGGCGGAAATTTGTCCTTTTCACGAGAGGTAGATCAAAGCTTTTGACACCCAATCATTTGGTCAATTGTGCATTAAATATGACCTAGTATTTTATAAAAATGATTTGGTCCAGTTTTGCGACAAATATATGGTAGATTCTTCACAAAAAAACTCATTTTGGGCACTCAAAAAATGATTAAAAAGAGCTAGAAAGACCAGAAATGCATACAAATTGGTCCTTATCGATAAAATGTGGTCTAACTCTAGTGAAAATTTGTGTGGTGCCCTTTTGCAAAATATTTCTGATAGCTATTTCACGAAATCTCTCTATTTTTAATACTTTGAAACTATTTTAAATCACCGGTTTTCCGAGCCAATTAGAACTCTTCCCACGGACCGATGACATGGCGCCCATCCATCTATCCATCCATCCTTCCTTCTATCTATAGAAAAAAAGATTTCCCCACCCGCAGCCCAAACCCTATCTCAGATCCCATTGCACCCCTCCTGATTCATGATGCTCTTGTTATGTTACAATTCATATCTTTTATGCGAGCATCATTGAAATCATCATGCCTAGCTTAAAAGGCATTAAAGAAAAGAGCATGTTGGGAGACAACCCAACACTTTTACCTACTGTTTTTGTGTGTTCACATGATTATGATACTGTAGTAATCATGTTTTATTGCTTTTCTTTAAATAAAGTGCCTAGTAAAGCCTTTGGGATCATGTTGGGTGATAGTTAATTTGATCTTGCTGAAAAACAGAAACTCTTGCGCTCACAAAAATAGCTCTCATTTTTAACCGAAGAGTTCTTTTGAGTTGATTCTTTCTGTAGAAGATTAATATACAAATTTCTCACGTTGAACCGAAGAGTTTTTTTTCATAATTTTTGGAGTAGCAGAAGTATAGTTTGAGTACATATTACTACAGACTGTTCTGTTTTTAACAGATTCTGTTTTCAATGCATAGTTTGCTTGTTTCCTAGTTTCTATGGCTTATATTGCTCAATATAAATTGTGGAAATGATATGCTACTGTAGGCATTGTGTGGAAAAAAAATATGAATCTTGTCTTTGACAGTACCAAAAGTGAAATGGTTTGCTCTTTATCATACTAACCTATCTCACAAGGTTCCGTTAAGTTTTGTGTGATTGAAGTTTTCAAGTTTTGGGTGAGCTGTCGATATGAGGAGAATAAGGAGTGATTAGACCCTAAGCTTGGGGATTCCCAAGGCACCCCAAGGTAATATTCAAGGAATATCCAAGCAAGTAAGCTGGGGGATGCCCCGGAAGGCATCCCCTCTTTCGACTCCAACATTATCGGTAACCTCACTTGGAGCTATGTTTTCATTCATCACATGATATGTGTTTTGCTTGGAGCGTCAATTTATTTTGCTAGGATTTACTTGATGTTATTTAGAATAATGTTTTGCATCTTTTATTTCAATAAAAGTGGCAATGATAGCCTTTCCATGCTTATTTTGCAAGTATACTTGTTGCTGTTTGAAAACAGAAAGTTTATTGACGCTGAAAAACTTCCCTAAAAAAGTCAGAATATGATAAATTGTTGAACCTTTTTGAAAAATAATCTCTAATAAATTTTCTTCATTGTAGTATTTTTCTCATAATTTTTAGAGTTAGGGAAGTACGATGAATCTTGCATTCTTTACAGACTATACTGTTTTGGCAGATTGCTGTTATGTTAGCATTGTTTGCATATGTTTGCTTGTTTAATGATTCTATTTGAGGATAGGAGTATTAAATATGCATAGGCATTTAGTATGCAATGTTGAATAATAATTTTAGTGATTTCCTACAGTAGAGAATGATAAGGTTTTGCATTGATTTATACTAACTTATCTCATGAGTTCTTGTTGAGTTTTGTGTGGATGAAGCTTTTGAGATTTAGGAAAACCTTGATATGAAGAATTAAGGAGCCAAAAAAGCTCAAGCTTGGAGATGCCCAAGGCACCCCAAGTTAATATTCAAAAAGTCTCTAGCATCTAAGCTTGGGGATGCCCCGGTAGGCATCCCACCTTTCTCCTTCAACAATTATCGGTCAGTATCGGTTGAGCCTAAGTTTTTGCTTCTTCACATGAGTTGTGCTATGCTTGGAATGTCATTTTGTCTTGTTTTGGTTTCTGTTTTAATAAAATACTTAGACCTGAAAGTTTTTAAATAAAATAGTGTCCTCAAATAGGAGTCTAGGTAAGCGGCATTCACATCCCGTCAATGAAGCTCTTTTCTATGGATTTGCTCTAGTGCTTCACTTATATCCTATGAGTAAATTGTTTAATAAATTGAATGTCATGAAGTTGAAATTATATCATGCCTAGTGGTAGCTTCACATTGGGTTTAGGAAGTGAAAGCTTTTGAAGCTTGACAATCACAATATTGGTCATACAAGCAATTCACGAATAATTAGTATAAGGAAGAGAACTTTCACATGAAAATATACTATCTTGGAAATCTTTTGTGATTGTGAGCACCCATCAAAATATTAGATGACAAAACTGTTGACGTTGGACAAGGAAGACAACGTAATGATTTATGTTTGTTCATATTCATGTAGAAGTTATATTGTCATAGATCCTTCAACATCTGGTGATTGCCCCCATCTTTGCTAGCCAAAAATTCCGCACCAAGTAGAGATTGTAGTTGTGAATCCAAAAACCCTTAAACCCAAATCTTGTTTTGAGAGTCCACCATACCTACCTAAGGATTGAGCAAGATCTCTCAAGTAAGTTGTCAAAATTGCTTCTAAAAGTGTTAGATCATTTAGTGTAAGAGAAAACTGAGCGTTGTATGTACTTGCGATGGCAAAGAATAAAAGTGACAAACTGCATAATAAAGGTTGCTATCATAAGGGGCAATATAACGTGACATTCTTTTGCACTAAGGGATTGAGCATACAAACAAATAAGCACATGGCAACCTCTGCTTCCCTCTGTGAAGGGCCTATCCTTTACCTTTATGTATTTACTTTTATGCAAAGAGTCAAAGTTTTTCTCTCTATTCCTTTTTATTTTTCTCCTTTGGAAAGCATCATGTGGTGAAGAAAGATCGAGGCACATATGTCCAGTTGAATATGGGCAGCATGAGTTATTATTGTTGACATCACCCAAAGGTGAATACATTGGGAGGCAAAATTAGAAGCCCCTATCTTTCTATGTGTCCGGTTGAAACGTTTTCCTCATGTGTATGCGGTGAGTGTTAGCAATCATAGAAGACTATGTGATGGTTGAGTATGTGGAGCTCTTACTTAGACTCTGTTGAATAAGTTGAATTGCAATTGCTTGGTGACTGAGAACATAGATTGTTGAGTTTCAAGAGAATTCATTGTTTGAACCTTAACATGTGAATTGGTTGCTACTTGGACATGAGAAGTCTTATAAGAAAGAATTGATGTTATGATGCTAGGAAAAGTGATTGAAGTTATCATTGATCAAACTTATGCACTTTGCTAGCATTCACACTTCATAAATTATTTCTTTTATCATTTACCTACTTGAAGACGAGTAGGAATTAAGCTTGGGGATGTTGATACGTCTCCAACATATCTATAATTTATGAAGTATTCATGCTAATATATTATCGTTCTTGGGTGTTTTACAATCATTTTATATCAACTTTATATCATTTTCTGGGACTAGCCTATTGACCCAGTGCCCAGTGCCAGTTGCTGTTTTTTGCTTGTTTTCTAAATCGCAGGAAATCAATATCAAGCGGAGTCCAAACACCGCGTAACTTTTTGGATATTTTTTATGGACCAGAAGACCAACAATGGGCCAAAGAAGCACCTGGGGGGTGCCCCGAGGGGGGCACAACTCACTAGGGCGTGCCTGGGCCACCAGGCGCGGCCAGGTGGTTTATGCCCACCTTAGTGGCCTCCCGCACCCCTTCTTTGCACTATAAATTCCCAAATATTCCAAAACCCTTCGGGGTAGCCCTTGATCAGAAGTTCTGCCGCCGTAAGGTCTCTGTATCCGCAAAAACCAATCTAGACCCCGGTCCGGCACCCTGCCGGAGGGGGAATCATCTCCGGTGGCCACCAGAATGAGGAGGGAGTAGTCCACCCTCGGGGCTGAGGGTTTGTACCAGTAGCTATGTGTTTGATCTCTCTCTCTCTCTTGTGATCTATATCATGGGATTTGTTAATATAGTCATATAATATGATGTTTCTCCCCTCTATACTCTTGTTATGATGAATTGAATCTTTTCCCTTCAAAGTTTTGTCTTGTTGGATTGAATATTCAGAGATGAGAACACATGATATATGTCTTGCAATATAAATACTTGAGGTGACAATGAGGTATCTTATTGATTCACTTGATATGTGTTATGGCATTTAACTCGCGGATTCCCGCGGTGATATTGGGGTAATCTATGCATAGGGGCTGATGCACGTCTTTCTCCGACGGAAACTTTGGGGTCTATATATAGTTCTTTGTGTGGATTGAGTATTATGAATATGAATTTGCTTTGGTGTTATTCTAGTACAAACTCTAGGATAGATCAAACGGAAAAAATAGTTTTGTGTTATTTAAGTACGAACTCTTGAGTAGATCGAACGGAAAGAATAGCTTTGAGGTGGTTTCGTAGCCTACAGACAATTCCTATCTTTTGTTCTCCGCTAATAGGAACTTGGGAGTGACTCTTTATTGCACTTTGAGGGATAATCATCTGATCCAACTATGTTAGCATTGTTGAGAGGTTGCACTAGCGAAAGTACGGACCCTAGGCCTCATTTTTAAGCATTGCAACACCGTTTTTGCACCCGTTTACTATTTGCTAGCTACATTGCTGTTTTTATTTATTCAGATTATAAAAATACATTTCTACCATCCATATTACACTTTTATCACCATCTCTTCGCCGAACTAGTGCACCTATACAATTTGCAATTGTATTGGGTGTGTTGGGGATACAAGAGATTTCTTGTATTTGGTTGCAGGGTCGTTTGAGAGAGACCATCTTCATCCTACACTTCTCACGGATTGATAAACCTTAGGTCATCCACTTGAGGGAAAATTGCTACTGTCCTACAAAACTCTGCGCTTGGAGACCCAACACGTGTCTACAAGAATAAAGTTGCATAGTAGACGTCAACCCGCATGGGTGTGGCTAGGCACGAAGCGTGAGTACGCGCACCTTTTCTCGTCGTGTATTTACACCACCTACGTGGGGTTGTGTGAGAGAGATACAAACGTAGAGAGATATAGTGTGTGGGTTCATGAGTGTTTTTTTGGGGGGAGGGGGTCAATCAAAAAATGTAACATTTGCAATGTGTGTGAAATAAAGTCCTGGATATATCATATATATAGAGGGGGTGATCCACGAGAAGAGAGTGGAGGTATCATCGGCTTGAGGTATCCATAGAATCGAAGAGAGGGATGATGTGTGTGTGTGTGTGTGTCTGTGCGCGCGCGATCGATAAAGAGTGCCATCAAATTTGTGTGTGCCCACGTCAAAGATATAGAGTGGCTGGCCTACTAGAATGTGAGAGGGGACAGGTGCAGTTTGTCTCCGTGGCATGGATACCTACCTACATTGCTAAACTATCGGTGTGTGGTGGGGGGGAGCCCTAATTAACTATAGAGGTACAATGGCTGGTATATGTGTGGAGGAGGAGAGAGGCCTACCATATGTATTAAGGGAGATCGATCAACATCCATGCATATGTGTAGGAGAGGAATAAGGTTGGGGGAGAGACAGAGCTAGAGTGCTGGAGGGGGTGGTAGTGGAGTTGCTTCTAACAAATGGTGGGAGAGGCTTCCTAGACAAATGGAGCGCACGCCTGCAATATCAATAAGAGAGGGGATGGCTACCTGTCTGTGCACGTGCGTGTGAGAGACGGGTCAAGAGGCATGCACGAATGATGAGGGGGGCGATATGACTGTGGTAAGCAGACGTAACTACATAGGAAGATCAATCGTCCTTTGTTAGAGAAAGGAGAGACATAACTTGTGAGGTACATCGGTCGATGGGTGGGGGAGAAATAGTTAAAGTCGGCCTAGGTATATGTAGGGAGATCGATCGGTATACATGAATGTATGTGTCAGAAGCAAATAAGGCCCAGGGAGAAGGATAGAGAGAGAGAGAGGGATGTATCTAGGAGGTGGTGCGAGAGGCATACTATATTGAGGGGGAAGGAGTGTGCGAGTACGAGATCGATGAAAAGAGTGGTGGGAGTGAGGCATGGACGGTGATAAGAGAAGAGGGGAAGCTTGTGTTTGTGGTAGGCACACCTGGCTAGAGAGGCATATCGATCGAGTGTGACGTAAAGAAGGAGCTGCGGGGCCTACACACACCATGGGTGAACGACCTAAAGTGAAAAGACGAATTTGTGCGATGGAGCTAGAGAATGCTGAGGGAGGGTGAGAGGGATGCGGGCGTGTGCATGCATGAGAGAAAGTTAGCGCTAGCTACAAAGACAAGAGGATTGTGTGGGTGTAAAATACGAGTAGAGATCATAATTCATTATAAAAAGTGAATTCGGATAATTCATTATAAAAAGCAATCATCAGCCTGCTATCATTATATTTGGATCCATCCACTGTTTGTTACCATTACTCTAGATTTCTGCATGCTCTCCTTACATAATCTCACTATATTTTTTGTATGAATGTCAGATATTGTACACAGTCATGCTGAACATGTAGAGAAAAAGAGAAGAGTTTTGCGCGACAATAGAATGTCATGTAGACATCGCTCCATGGTGGGTTCAATGGCAACCCCCCCCCCCTCTCTAGATTGTAATCCAGAGGAAGATATCTGTTCTGAGGCGGATTCACACGCAGCTGGCCACTCCTATTTACCCCCCAAGGTGTTTGCTCTAACTTCGCATGATGATGTTAGTCATATCATGCATATGTTGCCTTGCAGTGCCTACTTTCGACATCATATATGTCACCTGCTTAGTTTAGACATGTTCTGTAATGCCACCTATTTAGTTTCAATATCATATACGGGAATTATGTAGTCTCATGTCTTTTAGCCAGCCATAATATATGTAAAATGTGCATTGTCATCCTGTTTAACCAGGCATCATATATTTGAATGATATCTAGCCCATCCTTTTCTTCATTAAATTTCCATTTGTCGACAATGTTTGTACATTAAACTACTCTTCCTGTGAATCAGCCATTTGAGTGGGTGATGGAAAAATCTGGAGTGAAAACAAGGCCTTCAGAGCAGACAGTGCTACCTGTCGAAGAAGATCTCTTGCTGGGTCCCGATAGCTCCTCAGAGATGGATTCAGAGATAGATGACCAGTCCTATTCCCCCACCGACGTGTATGCTCTAACTTGGCATGGTTCTACTGCTCATATCATGCATATGGTGTCTAGCATTGCATAGTGTAGACATCATATACACAATATTCAACACCATGTTCTTAGTTCAGACATCATATATGTGAATGCCCTCTGCTTAGCATATAAATCACATATGTGAATCAAATCATGCGATCCTGGTTACTTTAGATAACATGTATGTGAATTATGTCATGCGATCCTGTTTAGTTAGTCATCATATCTTTGAATTATGTTATGCTATGCTATCCAGTTTAGATAGACATCATATATGTGAAATTATGTCATGCTATCCGTTTTAGTTAAACAATATACATGTCAACTATTTAATGCCCTCTTTTTTCCACACTATCTATTGCATATGTCTCTCATACAATGTCTGTACATTCAACTATGTTTCCTATTTATCAGCCATTTGAATTGGAGTGGGTGATGGTTTTTGGGGATATAACTATTTGTAAGCCGCCCAGGAGGGGCCGGGTTACGCAAAGAAGACTCGCCAGAAAGAGGCCCAAGACCAAGCATGAAGATGGCGGTTCAATAAAGGGCCTAAGGCCCACAGGCGACTTAAGGTCTGTTGTAGTAAACCGCCACAATGGCATGACTTGTATCATAAGGTAGATTTAACTAGTCACCGAGCCGGACACTGTTTATTAGCCGGCTGGGACTCTGTAAGCCACAGGGCGTCAACCTGTGTATATAAGGGGACGACCTGCTGGCGGCTTAGGTCAAGAAAACAACTCATCGAGATCCGGGCCTAGCGTATCTCACTCCCTGGTCATCGAAACATCAATACCAACCCAACTAGACGTAGGCCTTACCTTCATCATAAGGGGCTGAACTAGTATAAACCTCTCGTGTCCTTTGTCCCGATTAACCCCTTCAAGCTTCCTAGTTGCGATGGCTCCACAACTAAGTCCTTTCACAAGGACATCTGATGTGACAATTCCACGACAGTTGGCGCCCATCGTGGGGCCAGCGCACAGTGGATTTGAGTTCTTGAAGGGCAACTTCGAAGGGCTCAAGGGATATGTAGTGGGCCGATTGACCAAGAGTCGTCGCGGCAAGATCTACATCGACAATGAAGGCTGGGGCCCCGATGCCGGCTCAATTGAGTACGGGTACCGGGTCCCCTTTGGCGGAATCCACGTCTTCATCGGCCGGATTGGTGAGCGGGCCCTGAGCCGGACAGCTGCACCGACCTCGTCGAGACGGCTCAGCGTGCGAGGAAGACCCGAATTCAACCCGTCATGAAGCGTGCTTTCGTGGGCTGCGTCCACGAAGAGGAACTTTCTGAAGGATCTGAAGATGGTGGTGAGACGGCCATCCTCTCGGACGGTGATTCGTCTGCCGGTTCAACAGATTCGTTGTACCAAGTGCAAGACGGCGTGCTCGGGGGCTGTTCCGATGGCACCAGTATTCCGGACCCCTGTGAGCCGCCAAGATGGGCAGGAGTCTTCATGGCTGGGACTCATCCCGGCTTAAACTCTACAGCTATTGCAGCAATAATGTTCGGGACAGGAGCAGCCGGGGCAGGCGGCCCTGTGCGCCCGCCGACTCAGGTGCTGATAGATCTCATGGACAAGCTTACGACCCTGTTAACCGCAACGGTTATTCCCGCGAATAAAGATGAGCATGACGCGGAGGTGGCACGGGTGCGTGAGGAAATAGCTCAGGCCAAGGAGGCCTTGGCAACTGAGGACACCAGGTTAGCCGCAGAGCGGGCGGCTCTAGATGCCCGGGCGCAGCAGCTACAGTCAGAAGCTTACCAGCTCACGATGAGCTTAAACGCGTCCAATGAGGTGATGAGGAGGAGACATCAGAAAACCCAGTCCCGTTTACCTCCGAATTACGGCCCTCGGGTTCTTTTTGCTACACCCGGAGCCGGCCCAAGTAACCCGCCAGAGACCAATCAGTTTATGACAGACGGAACAGGAGGGCCGACTCAGCCTCGGGAGATGACACCTCCTCAAGTGAGCATGGCACCGCCGCGTTATGTGCCGATACCGCCGGGTCACTTTGCCAACCCCATGGAGAACTTAATCGCGGCTTCAGCGCGTTTGGAGGCTCTTCCCGTGGACGGTGATGACCCCACAGCGGTGGAGACCCGGAGGGTCAGAGAACTTCTCCAGACGGCCTTAGCTCAGCAAGAGACCTATTCTTACAGCTGGGACAAGATTCATTCAACTCCTCCGCCTTGGTTAGCACCGCCTCGTCAGAACCGGAGCCCGAGTTACAGCAGGCACATGGAGTCTGAAGCTTTGTCAAGCAAAGCCCAACACCGTAACCAGCCCGGTGGCTATAATCCAGTGCAAGACCTAGTGCGTCAGGAGAACGAGTGGGCGGCTCAGCTAGCGGCTTAGCTAGCGGCTCAACAGACGGCACATCAAGATTTCCCAGAGTATCCAACGACTTCTGTTGAGACGGGAGTAGCCACTAGAACCGGCGGTGTTCCTTGTCTAGTACCGGCTCTGCGTAACATGCGCCTACCCAAGGACTTCATGGGACCTCGAAAGGTGCCGAATTACACGGCCGACTTGCAGCCTGAAGCCTGGATTGAAAGTTATGAGATGGCCATGGAGTTATTGGAAGTCAGCGACGCGGCGATGGCTAAGTACTTCACCATGATGTTAGATGGAACAGCCCGGTCCTGGTTAAAGGGTTTGCCACCCAATTCCATAGGTTCATGGGCAGAACTAAAAGCCCGTTTCATCCAGAACTCCAAAGACACTAGCAAGCAGTCTATGTATATTGTGGACTTGACAAATTGTAAACAGGAGGAGGGTGAATCCACGACTCATTGGGTACGCCGAGTCAAGGAGATAATACATTCATCTGACAAGATGGATGCTGGTTCCGCGGTCCTCATGTTGGAGAAGAATTGCCGTTTTGAGCCGCTGAGGCAGAAACTGGGGCGCCTTAAGCGTGATTGCAATGATATGGGTACGCTGATGGCGGCTTTAGTCAAATATGCCGATTCCGATAGTACCAAGGATCCCGCATCTAATGAGGAAAAGACCGGAAAGGGAAATAAGGACGGCAATGGAAAGGGTCAGCAGCATAACCCGATGAATCAAGGAGGCAATAAGCGTAAGGCGGATGGTAACCTGGAGTTTATGGCCAATGCCAATGCGCAAGGTAACAATCAGAGACGTAAGGGTAAGCCGCCTCGACCCACCGGATCAGGCCCATCTCTTGAGCAGCTACTCAATGAGCCCTGCCCGAGGCACGACACCCGGGAGCGACCCGCCACCCACCTGTGGAAGGATTGCGCGATCATGAAGGCGTTTAAGAATTCCAACACCTTTGATGGCAATCATGGGTCTGGCGGCGGCTCAGGAGCTGGCAGTTTTCATGGCCCGGGTGGTGGTTCAAGTTCCGGTTTTCAGGGACATCAAGGCGGCTATAATCAACAGCAGTCTGGTCAGGGAGAGCAGCAGCATTAGCAGTCGGGTTATCAAAGCAATCGGAAGTAGTTGAATAGTGGGCAGTATCACGTGTTTACCACTAGCTTATGCAAACCTGACCAGAAGGTTCATAAGAGGGCCGTGAATTCTGTTGAACTGGCAGTTCCTCATTACTTGAGGTGGTCAGAATAGCCCATTATATGGAGCAGGGAAGATCACCCTCCACGGGTTGATAATGCGGGTCAGTTAGCCTTGGTGGTAGCCCCTCAGGTTGGTGGATATAAATTCACTAAGGTACTCATGGACGGAGGTAGCAGCATCAATATCCTCTATTACGAGACCTTTCGATGCATGGGGTTGACTGATAAGAATTTGAGGACGTCCAACACTGTTTTCCATGGAGTGGTTCCTGGTGAGTCAGCTTACCCAGTTGGCAAGATTGAATTGGAAGTGGCCTTTGGAGACGAATATGATTCCAGGGCTGAGAAATTGACGTTTGAAGTGGTCAGAATCAGGAGCCCATATCATGCTCTGTTTGGGCGGCCGGCTTATGCTAAGTTCATGGCACGGCCGTGTTACATTTATTTGCAGCTCAAGATGCCGGGTCACAAGGGCACCATCACTGTGCATGGAAGTCGAAAGGTAGCCTTGGAATGTGAAGAAGGTGACGCGGCTTATGCTGAGTCTGCCTGTGCAGCGGAAGAGCTCAAATTTTATCAAGATAATGTTGACCCGGCGGATATGACCTCCCTGAAGAAACCAACTACAGAGCATGACCCGGCGTTGAAATTTAAATCGGCCGCGGAGACGAAGCTTGTTGATTTCACCCCAGGTGACTTTTCTAAGCAATTCAACATCAGTACCAATTTGGATCCTAAATAGGAAAGCACGCTCATCGAGTTCATCCGTGAAAACCGGGACATCTTTGCATGGAAACCTTCTGACATGCTGGGTGTAACGAGGGAACTCGCTGAGCACACTCTCAATATTGATCCGAAGTATAAGCCGGTCAGGCAGTTTCTTCGAGGGTTTGACGAAGAGAGACGGAAAGCTATTGGAGAGGAAGTCGCCCGGCTCTTAGCGGCCGGGTTTATTATTGAAGTTTTTCACCTGGAGTGGTTGGCTAACCCAGTGCTTGTCCTCAAGAAGAATGGCACTTGGCGGATGTGTGTGGACTACACGGACTTAAACAAGGCTTGTCCGACTGAACCCTTTGCTCTCCCCCATATTGATCAAATCATTGATGCTACGGCGGGTTGTGAATGTTTGAGCTTCTTGGATGCTTACTCTGGTTATCATCAGATCAAAATGGCAGTTAAGGACCAGGAGAAGACGGCTTTCATCACTCCGTTTGGAGCCTTCTGTTATGTATCTATGCCGTTCAGACTCAAGAGTGCTCAGGCGACTTATCAGCGATGTGTGCAGAACTGTCTACACGATCAAATCGGGCATAATGTTCATGCTTATGTAGATGACATCGGGGTGAAGTCCAGAGAGAAGGAAACCTTGATATCCGACTTGAAAGAAACCTTTGATAATCTCCGGGTTTATAAGATGATGCTTAACCCGGCCAAGTGAGTGTTTGGTGTACCTGTAGGCAAGCTTTTGGGTTTTCTGGTATCAAACAGAGGCATTGAAGCTAATCCGGAGAAGATTAAGGCAATTACCTCTGTGTCTAAACCAGCGTGCATCAATGATGTTCAGCGACTAGCGGGTCGTGTTGCCGCTTTAAGCTGGTTCATAAGCCGGTTAGGTGAGAAGGCCCTACCGTTATATCAGACGATGAAGAAAACAAACACTTTTGTCTGGAGTGATGTTGCTGATGCTGCCTTTGAAGATTTGAAGAGACAGTTATCTGAGCCTCCGGTTCTTGCGGCCCCCATTGATAAAGAGCCCTTGCTGTTATATGTAGATGCTAATTCACGAGCCGTCAGTGTTGCGATCGTGCTGGAGCATAAGAAAGCCGGCAAAGAGCATCCGGTTCAACGACCGGTTTATTATATCAGTGAAGTGCTTATTGAGTCTAAACAAAGGTATCCACATTGGCAGAAACTTTCTTACGGAGTGTTTATGGCCAACCGGAAGTTGAAGCAGCACTTTCAAAGTCATCCTATAACTGTGGTAAGTTCTGCCCCCTTGGGAGTATCATCCAGCATAGGGAGGCCACAGGACGAGTCGCCAAGTAGGCTATCGAGCTTGGACCTCATGGTTTGAGATATATGCCGCCATTAAGTCTCAAGCGTTAGTGCACTTTATTAATGATTGGATAGAGTTGCAGGCACCTGAGGAGAAGCCGGATAACACATATTGGACTATTTACTTTGACGGGTCCAGGCAGTTAGAAGGCTCGGGGGCTGGAGCTGTTTTAACTTCCCCTCGAGGTGACAAATTTTGTTACGTGCTCCGGCTTATGTTTCCTTGTACCAACAATGCAGCAGAGTACGATGCCTTACTCCATGGTCTCCGGATTGCCAAAGAGATGAATTTAAGCCGGGTAAGGTGCTTAGGCGACTCGGATCTTGTGGCCCAACAGGTATCAGGCAAGTGGGACTCCAAGGATCCTCTCATGGCGGCTTATCATCGTGAAGTAGATGCTGTGGCTGGGCATTTCAAGGGTTATCAAGTGGAGCACATTGATCGAAGGAAGAATGAGGCGGCTGATGCTTTAAGCCGGCTGGGATCTCAACGTAAGCCGGTGCCACCTAACATCTTTCTTGATATTTTGCATAACCCTTCTGTCAAGGTGCCTACTGAGGAAGAACTAGCGGTGCCAGACCCGGAGGCACAGCTGGTGGCAGCTCTTCACGTCATCCCGGATTGGACAGTGCCATATTTGGCCTATATGACCCGGGGAGAGTTGCTTGAGGATGAGACTTTGGCGAGGCAAATTGTCAGGCAATCCAAATCCATGACGATTGTTAATGGTGACTTGGATCATTGCAGTGTAATGGGGGCATTTCAACATTGTGTGTCGCCTGCGGAGGGACAAGAGATACTTCACGAGATCCATGAAGGAGATTGTGGTCATCATGCCGGCTCAAAATCTCTTGTGGCCAAGGCTTTCCGTCATGGTTTCTACTGGCTGACGGCTCATGCTGACGCGGAGGATCTGGTCAGTAAATGTGACGGTTCTCAAAAGTTCTCACGACGAGCTCATGTGCCGGCTCAAGAATTGAGGATGATCCCAATCACTTGGTCGTTTGCAGTCTGGGGGCTTGACATGGTTGGGCCTTTTAATAGGTCTAAGGATAAAAAGACACATCTCCTGGTGGCAGTGGATAAGTTTACAAAGTGGGTTGAGGCAGAGCTAGTCAGTAAGTGTGATGCAGCCACGGCGGTTCAGTTCATGAAAAAGGTGATCTTTCGTTTTGGTTCCCCACACGGCATTATAACTAATAATGGCACTAATCTCTCCAAGGGTGCCATGGAAGAGTTCTGTCAACGAGAACATATCCGGCTTGATGTTTCGGCTGTTGCTCATCCTCAATCCAATGGTCAAGCAGAAAGAGCTAATCAAGAGATCCTGAAGGGTATCAAACCCCGGCTCTTTGTCCCCTTACAGCGGACTCCGGGTTGTTGGGTGGAGGGGTTACCTTCTGTGTTGTGGAGCATCAACACTACGCCTAACAGATCTATAGGCTACACACCTTTCTTTATGGTGTATGGTGCAGAGGCGGTCCTGCCAAGTGACATCCGGTACGATTCACCCCGCGTGGCGGCTTATGTTGAAGCTGACAATGAAAAGGCTCGTCAGGATGTGCTTGACTTGTTGGATGAGGAGCGAGACTTGGCAATAGCCCGCTCAGTGATTTATCAACAAGACCTGCGCCGCTATCACAGCCGCCGGGTTAGGAGCAGAACCTTTCAGGAAGGTGATTTGGTGCTCCAGCTCATCTAGGATCAGTCTGACATGCACAAGCTATCCCCACCTTGGGAAGGACCCTTTGTGGTTAGCAAGAATTTGCACAACAGATCATACTACCTCATTGATGTTCGAGAGCACAAAGACTCACATAAGTCGGAGGAGGAGACCCGCCGGCCATGGAATATTTCTCATCTCCGGCCTTACTATACTTGAGCCACCGGCTCTCAAGATGTATATATTTTGACAATGTATATATTATATAAGGAAATAAAGCAGGACCACTGTCCTTTTTACCCTCAAAAGATTTATGTATCTTCTTTATCAGGTGGTGGAAACAACCAACAGGGAGCGGATCACATTTGAATCCGGCTTTCCCTTTGGTCTGGCTTATGATCATGTCTGAATCTAGCCATGGTCACTTGGGGGCTTCCTGTTCAAACATAGGTCGTATTCGAACCAAAGAGAACATAGCTGTCGATACCCACTTGATCGGCATATTGCCAAACCCACTTGGGGGCTTCTTGATCATATTTGAATAACAGCTTAACCCCTTTGGGTCTGACATTGATCGTATTCGAATCAGCGTCATTAAACAACTCTTATAGTCACTTGGGGGCTTCCTGTTCAAACATAGGTCGTATTCGAACCAAAGAGAACATATCTGTCGATACCCACTTGATCGGCATCGCCAAAGCCACTGGGGGCTATATGATCGTATCCGAATCTTAGCTTAACCCCTTTGGAACGGTTTACTGATCGTATTCGAATCAGAAGCCTGTAAATGTTGTTTATTATCCATCATAAGCATAATTATTTTGACTATCTTGAGACCTTCTTGAAAGCGTTAGGAGATGGTTTTTGATTCTTTCGGTTTAATATTTATCACCCCCAGGTTGTTAAGTGCCAGGTGAACATCATATAAGCAGGAAAGATTATCAAAGGGATCGCAGGTATGCTATTATGATTATGTTTGACAAATATGGTCATAAACCGGCCTGTATATGATGTCTTTGGTTCGTATTCCGGGTTATCAATACTTTATGTGACCCCCAATGCGATAAACCGCCAAGGGAATTTTGCTTGTTTTATGTGCAGGATAAGGCAAGCAAATTTAAATGTCAAGGAAATAAACGATCAATATAAGCCAGAAAAATATAACAATGGCGGCTTACGAAAGTGTTAAGCGCTAGAAACATGCACGAAGGCATGGCAAACATTGAGAAGTTTTTCTACCCTATTACAAGACTCCTCGAGTCTGAATAAATGAAGCATTGTTTTTTGCAAAATGTCTGGCGATTCACTCCTTTGGCGGGCTTGAAGATTCCGGGTTATCCTTCTCCGCCTCTCCGTCGGTGGCTTTGTCCTGGAAGGTTGACGAGGCCCAGTCAATGCCACTCAAGGCTTCAAACTCAGCTTCATCATCTATTAAACCGGCTGGGTCCACTTCAGGGGCAAAAGTATGCTTACGCATTGGAGGGATCAGGCTGACTTGATCATATGGAGTGTTTGGAATTCGCCGGTTCTCACTGTCATAGCCTGGAGAATAATTGGTGAGGTCAGTGTCGTTCCCAATAAGGGTAGCCACGGGACGTATGACTTTGACACAGGCGGTGAAATCATGTTCATCAAATACGGTACCATCCTCCTTCAGACTCGGGTATCCAAGAGCAAGGTCGGTCGGGTCTAGTTCTGGCATCCATGCCTTTGCCCGGCTCAATGCGGCTACGTCCCCGGCTCTTGAAGATGCCCGCCTTAAATCATGGTTCCGCTGAGGTAGCACAGCGAGACACTTCAGCACGTCTTGCAGAAGGTGGGGAGTGGTATTTGATAAGGCTAGAACAGCCAAAGCACGTTGTGACCCGGTGTACAGCTGCTCCACTAGAGTGTAAACTGCCTTAAGTTTGATCAGCATGCATGTTCTGCTTGAGGTTGGTGCTCCTGGGGCCTGTGTGTTCACAAACATAACAGTGAGCCGGAGATAACAAATACGGCAATAATCAACGGAAGGATTGCAATGTTTGGGGTTATGAACAGTAACTTACCGAAGATGGCTGAGACCATTAGAGATATATGACGCTTTAAGTCGGATAGCTCAGTTGTTGCTTCTGCAAGTGATGCCTCTGCCGTCTCAGCCCGGGTCACCAGTGAAGCCTTCTCATCAGCCCAGATTTTCTTCTCTGACTCAAAATTCTTCTTCAACTTCTCTTGTTCAGAGACGCTGAATTCAAATTTGGAGTTGGCTTTTTGAGTTTCAAGTTCTTGAGTTGTCAGACGGCTCTTCAGGTCAGCAATCTCCGACTCAAATTGACTTATGGTGACCTACATTGATACCAGGTTATGGTAAGAATCATTGTAAGATAATATTAAGTCCCAAGTACTTTGCAAGCAAAGGTTCTTGACACTTGGGGGCTAATGTATGCTAAAGAATTTTTAACCTACCATGCCGGGTCAGGCATATTAAGTCTCAAGCACTTTACAAGTAAAGATACTTGACACTTGGGGGCTAATGTGTATCGCAAATTCAAACTATCATGCTATAACCGGGTTAAATATATTCTCTTTAAAACCGAACAAACTAACAATAAAGCAGATTTCTAAGTCTACAGCTTATTTATTCATAAGCAATAGACTTGGGGGCTGGTAAAGTAAGTAAGATTCAGGAAAATAGCATAAGTTATACCTCAGATTTGTGCTGTATTTGCTTCACCATGTCAATTTCCAGGTCACGACTGTTATGCACTTGATTCAGATAGCCCGAGACTATATCACCAATGCTTAAGTGAGTATAATCAGTAATGTCCTGCTTGGCCTTTCGGCGTTCGACAAGTTCTTCCTTGGCAGTACATTTGGCAAGGATAGTAGGCCGCCCCGGTTCAACAAACTGACTTTTCAGAAATTCAACTTCTAGGTCAGTCGTCTTGACCGGGCTGGAGCTTCCGGGTTATCGGAGCTGTTGAGAGTAACTTCAGTAGGCGGGTCAGAGGTTGGCACCGGAATGTCAGAAGCCGGTTTAGGCGGCGGCTGATGGGTGGAGCTGTCTGGAGCAGACATATCAAACGCCGGTTCAGTTACAATCGGGTCTTGGGACGGTTTATTCTTCTTTGCCCTCTTGCTGGGCTTCACTTGCATGCTGTTAACAAAGGTAGAAGGATGAATACTAAAGCATGAGTAAGGTAAAGCCTAAAGTAACTAAAGTTACAGTACCCGGGAGCAGTTTTGAATGCCGGCATGTTTGATTGCATAGACTCGCCGGAGGAAGGAGAGGTATCCTGATAATTGGAGTCAGATGAATTGAGAGGTTGGCGAATTAAACCCGCCAAAGGTAAAACAGAACGTAAATCGGAGATAACCTCAGTCCGACGCTTCCTAGTTACATCAGGTAAGCCGGAGGAGAGTTCTGCATCCTTGTTGGTCCGGGTCTGCCTCCGGTTTTCAAGCTATTGTTGCTTCAAAAGAAAGTGAGGATCTTGATAAGCTAGAGGATGTGAAAATCTTACTTTCCGGGTCACCCTTCGGATTTTTTGCTTTGGCAAAGGCTCTGAGTCGGAGGAGATTATAGTTACCTCTTCGCCAACCACTTGGCTGTTCCCCGTATCCTCCTGAAAGGATGGAATGTCAATAAAATAATGACAAAAGAGTTAAGAGAATCAGGGATTACCTCTTCATCATCCGAAGAAGTGTCATCCAATTTGAGTAAATCGGAAGCGTTGGGTTTCTTCTTCTTTTAAGTTCCCGTTTTGGCGGCATTCCTTTCGGTTTTCTTGGTTGTCCTGGCTTGTTTAGTAGTCTCATGGTCATACTGGACCTTCCAAAAGTTGTCATCGGCCTGTGAAAAAAGATAAGAAATTATGAGTACAAGTAAGGTGTGACAAGGCTAGGAATATTTATTGAGGTTGATGTCTCACTGCAGGGGCCGGGTTCTTCTTGCAGAAGGGAAGTAAGCCGAAGGCATTACTAGTTACTGTGCCCTCCTTCAGCAGCGACTGGGTCGTACCTTCCACCATATCATCTGGTAAGTCGTCAGGGCTATGATGTAGTGGATCATCCTTTTTGCCTGAATAAGTACACATTAAGCCGGGACGGCGGCTTAACGAAAGTACTCGCCAAGCAACCCAGACTCGGACCAGATCAATGCCGTTTAGGCCATTTCCCAAAAGAGCTTTGATCTTTTTGATGGTGGGATTGAGAGGCAGACGCTCAATAGCAGTTAGCTTGTCCGCTAGCGGATGGTCGGACTCAAGGTGCAGAGGTCTCTCGTTAGTCGGGGAAGTGTCCTGGCAATAGAACCACGTCTGATTCCAATCTTTCGGATGACTCGGCAGTTCAGCATAAGGGAAAAGGCAGTCTCTCCGCCACTGAATTGAGATACCGCCAAGTTCAAGACTGGGACCGTTGGCACGTTCATTCTGCCGGTTCAAATAGAAAAGCTCTCTGAACAAAAGCAAATTTGGCTCCTCTCCCAGGTACACCTCGCAGAAGCCTTGGAAATTGCAGATATTTGACACGGAATTGGGTCCAATATCTTGAGGTCTAAGGTCAAAGAAATTCAAAACCTCCATGAAGAATTTTGAGCCGGGAGGGGCAAATCCCCGGTTCATGTGATCCATAAAAACTATCACCTCCCCTTCTTTGGGTTGAGGCCTTTCTTCAGACGGGTCAGGGGCACAATAAGACATGACCTCCTTCTTAGGCAGATGGCCAGACTTCACAAATTCAGATAGTTTACTCCTCGTGACTGTGGATGGGACCCAATTACAGGTCACAGGAGCCTTGGCCGCCTTAGGTGCCATGACGAAAATTGAGGCCTATGACAAAATAAGAGGTTCCGGTTCAAATTTAACCCGGAGGAAAATATTTAAAACTAGTCAAGGTGGCGGCTTAAGAAGGGGCCTAATGATATGAGGATAACTATGCAACAGTATTTAAGCCGCTACATGTATCAAAAGCAGTTCAAACTTCTTAAAGTCATGAGAAGCAAGGAAGGTTCACAGATCAGTGTCATTTATTTAAGCCGGCTACATGGACAGTTGTGTTTAAGCGTATTCGACAGAAGTAGTTTTCTGGGTGATACAAACAGGTTTCATAATTTGCCACTGTTATTTGGGATTAAAAGGCTGTTCTAACAAGAAAATTTTCTAGACCTAAGACTGGCGCAGATGAAGCTCAAGGGCTCGGATGGGGCCTCTGTGTGACAGAAAGGGATCTATTTGCGTTCGAAATAGGTGCGGAATATCTACTGCATCAGTTTTTACCATCTTCAAGATCAAGAAGAGCAGGGATGATGAAATCTATGAAAGGATCCTAATGAACAGCGAAGAATGCGAAGAACTCGAAGGTCATAATGTAGATCTAAGAAGCAGGAAAGAGGAGACTTACAGATGCAGGATTGCGGCGGAAGGTCGTCGCATTTTTTCTAGTCAAACCAAGTTGGTGCAGCGGCCGGAGTTGGTGAAGACGAAGAGATCTGTGACGGCGTCGGCGGCGGAGCTCGAGCGAGAAAGAAGCAGCGAGAGGAAGAGGATGACTGGAATGAGGAGAATGGGAAGAGCTAGGATGCGTCTATTTATAAGGAAAGGATAACTGAGACGGCGCGAGAAACGAGGAGATAAAAGTTATTATCCAGCGGCCCCGACGCCTCAGTTTTCGGAACAGTCAGTAAAGGCAAAGATCCGTTGGAGGATACGGTGGAATAAAGAAAGAATTTAAGTAAAGATGACGTCATGGCGGGTTAACACGGATCCGAAAGATGATGTCATGGCGGGTTAAAGAAAACCTTTGCGCAGTCAGAAGACTGAAGATTTATTTCTTAAGGTATTTTAAGATTCACATGAACAGGTTCAAATCAATCTGGGGCCTAATGTTGGGGATATAACTATTTGTAAGCCGCCCAGGAGGGGCCGGGTTACGCAAGGAAGACTCACCAGAAAGAGGCCCAAGACCAAGCATGAAGACGGCGGTTCAATAAAGGGCCTAAGGCCCACAGGCGACTTAAGGCCTGTTGTAGTAAACCGCCACAATGGCATGACTTGTATCATAAGGTAGATTTAACTAGTCACCGAGCCGGACACTGTTTATAAGCCGGCCGGGACTCTGTAAGCCACAGGGCGTCAACCCGTGTATATAAGGGGACGACCTGCTGGCGGCTTAGGGCAAGAAAACCTCATCGAGAGCCGGGCATAGCGTATCTCGCTCCCTGGTCATCGAAACATCAATACCAACCCAACTAGACGTAGGCCTTACGTTCACCGTAAGGGGCCGAACTAGTATAAACCTCTCGTTTCCTTTGTCCCGATTAACCCCTTCAAGCTTCCTAGTTGCGATGGCTCCACAACTAAGTCCTTTCACAAGGACATCTGACGTGACAATTCCACGACAATGGTAGTATCTAGCGGAGTAAAAACACGGTCTTCAAATAAAATAGCGCTACCTCTTGGTGGAGATAGCACCTCGGTTGTACATGCACGAGAAGAAGCCCTACCACACATAACCCAGACTCTCGCGGATTTTACCCCTACTACGTTGGATAAAGAACCAGCTTCACCCAATCTAACCCCAACCCCAGCAGATAGTAACCCAGTTCCTGTTGACACAGCACCATCTCCACCACAGAGCTCCCAAGCAAGAGCAGTTAGTAAGGTAGCTCCAGTGCCCAAAGCGCCAGTACTACCACGGCGAACCCCAACTCCACTAGTTAGTACACCTATTCCTGTGGAGGAAGCACAACCAGCCATTCATAGTTTAGCATCTATCGCATTTGATGTTGTTAAATCCTATGTGCATATCTTCCCATCATAGAAATATTATACTGAAGATGAAGGAAACTGCCAGTTGCAGGTGTTTGTCCAAGATTTATGTGTAAGTAATGTTATTCATGGTAATTACTTTGCTTTGTCCCATACATTCTACCTCCATGATGGTTATAATACAGCAAATTTTTCACATTTTTCTCTATAGAGAAGGACCGATTTGGAAACTCAGGATGAGATAACCTGTGCTAATACCTCTGTTATCTTCAAGAATGCTTGGTGGTAATATCGGAATTACCTGAAGAAAACGTACTTCAGACGCAAAGAAACTCATCAAATTCCCTCACGTTCTCCTGAGACACATTTACTGGACGATGACTGGGAACGCCTAGTTCTTTACTGGTCCCGAACCAAGAATGTGGTAAGGTCTATGAGCTCATTTTATTTTAAGTATTATATGCTTGCGTCTTACTGTACTCTGGTCATGTAGAACAAGTGGTTAAACCTGAACAACAACTGTTCTCATTTAAGATTCCATTGCTATCATGCATACTACTTTGCTCTTGTATCACTGTATTTACTCATACAAACTTATTTTTAAATTGAATGATCCAATGGAAACTCCAATGGCACAACAGGTATGTTTACACATGTTTCTTTAACAGGTTTCCTCTTATAAATAGCTCTGTTGATTTCAATTTCAATTGTGTACATAGTTGACTTCTCATATCATGCACATTACTAGCATCATAACAGGGCCAATAGTGTTGTTGTACATGTAGACCCGTGTTACCCATATGAAATCTTGTTGTGCCGCGTAGTTTCCCACGCTTTGTATTCTTTTAGTGTTGCTTTCTCTTAAACTGATATGATTTGAACCGTGTCTCTATTTTGATTTGGCTAGACAATGCAGTGACCATAGGACATAAATATATATTTGTTTGATGCTTTTATAATGTACTACTTGGCAATAGAAGACTTGGTAGTTTAATCTTGTCCACCTTACTAATGAACTGGTTCACCGAAATGAGTTTCATATACTAGTACATGCTAAACCTATTATGTGTCTGCTTGTTTCTTCTTTTAGAATGCTGACAGAATATTGGGGAAGAGTGCCTTATTAAGCAATGACAAAGGAAGTAATGCAGATAAGGTTCAGGATCATGAGACATCCTTGTTGATCTCCAACAAAGCTGATAAAACAACTAAGGAAAACTATCATCAAGATAGTGAGGCAACCCCAAAGTCCTGTCTTGGTTTACTGTTCGAGTTACTGGCCACTACCGCTTGCACAAGCTATTCAAACTCACTGTCTGAATCAATTCGGTTTCTTGAGTCTCAACTACAAGCTGAAAGACATCGATCAGCTGTGCTGCGACAAGAAGCAGAAGGACTGCGGAAGTCCTTGGAGCATTCAGATGCATACTTTCTGGTGCAACATCAAGCGTTGGAGGATTTTAGCGCCAAACAGGACAAAGCTAATAAGCTTGCTAAGCTTATTGCCAGCATGGTGGATACCCGGGATAACGTTTCTTGAGCTCTTCTGAAGTTCTTTCGGTTATGGTCTTGTTTTGCTACCTCGTTTATTTGCACTGGTGGCCAATTTTGACGGCCAGTGTATGTAATATGCTGCTTTGTTCCCTATATTTGCACTGATGGCAAACTTTGATGCCTAGTGGATGTAATATGTGCAATAGATGTAATAGGCTAGCGTTAGTTGCTTGCTTATTTATTTCCTTATTGTCTTGTTTAGTTGTTTGTAGTCATTAAGGTTCTTTTTCCGCGTTTTTCTAATGGCCACAATAACCTATTTTTGGTAACTAGGCCACAATAATCATGGCAACACATGGACTGTTGTAACCATGGGCCTCCTGCGGGCCGTAGGATCCGTGGGCCTTCTACGGGCCGTAGGATCCATGGGCCTTCTACGGGCCGTAGGATCCATGGACTTTCTACGGGTTGTATGATCCATGGGCCTTCTACGGGCCGTAGGATCCATTGGTCTTCTACGGGCCGTACGATCCATGGGCCTTCTACGGGGCGTATAATCATTTCACAAAACATGGGCCGTACTATTCGTGGACCATAACATGCCGTTAATAGGCCATATTTGATAACACTATGAAAACAGCCCAACGAGTTAACGAGCCACAAACGGGCCGGATGTAACCACGAGCTGAATTTGGCCCACAACGGAACAGGCCAGTAACGGACCGTAACTAACCGAATTCTGGAAATGAGCCCAAGAATAAATGGGCCCTTAGGAGGTCGAAAGTTAACACGGGCTGGAAACGGCTGACGGAAAAATGGGTCGTTAATGGGTATAAAGCGATACACTGTTCATTATGGGCCAGTTTTCATCTTGGGCCTTTAATGGGCCGAGAGTTACAGAGGGCCTCATATGGGCCGAAAAACATTATGGGCCATACATGGGCCGGAAGTTACAACGGGCTAGAATCATATTGGACGGCCCGGATGAAACTACTGACCTTAATTCCGACTGGGCGTAACGGGCCGGGAGTTAGCGGGCCATAAATGGGCTATATACGAAGAGGCTGTTAACAGGCTTTCCGTAGGCCGGCCCGTTACCTTTTAACCAAGTCAAACGGGCCGACACTAGAATGGGCCTCTGTTGGGCCGTGCCACGTGTCGACGTATCATAGGCGCCTCCTGTCCAATGAGTGGATGATATCTGTCCCAACGGTGAGCCAACACGTGTTTCCTATGGCCAATGAGAATTTAACACATGGAAAATCCCCATTGGTCCGGGCTGTTAATAGGTTATCGGATCCAAAACCGGACCTGATAGCTTAATGGTGACCTGTTACGGTGGATGCCACGTGTTGGTCACCCTTGACGAAAGCACTTCTATGACGTGCGATTTATCGTCATGGAAGTGGACACTTCCGTGATGATAATTTTGGTAATGTCATGGAACACTTCTATGACAGCACAGGTATGACTATCTTGATTCTGTCATAAAATCGTCGTGGATGTACATGCATGATAGGAAACGGGACCTACTGTGACAAACACGTTTCATCACGGAAGTGTATTTTTTTGTAGTGGTACCAAAGCCACTTCACTCCCCGGCAACGACACCAGAAAAAGGTCTTGATAACCCACAAGTATAGGGGATCACAACAGTTTTCGAGGGTAGATTATTCAACCCAAATTTATAGATTCGACACAAGGCGAGCCAAAGAATATTTGAAGGTATTAGCAGTTGAGTTGTATATTCAACCACACCTGGAAATTAATTATCTGCAGCAAAGTGATCAGTAGCACAGTAATATGATAGTTTTGAAAGTAGCGACAGTAGCAATAGTAACAGTAACAGTGATAGCAGTATTTTGTAGCAAGTGTGATAGTAGCAGCAGCAGTAGTTACTTAGCAGAAAAAATATAAGATAAATTCGTAAGCATTGGATCGGTGACTTGTTGGATGATATTCATCATGTGACAGTTATAACCTAGGGCGATACGGCACTAGCTCCAGTTCATCGATATAATGTAGGCATGTATTCCGTAAATAGTCATACGTGCTTTACTAAAATAACTTGCGTGCCATCTTTTGTCCTACCCTCCCATGGCAGTGGGGTCCATATTGGAAACTAAGGGATATTAAGGCCTCCTTTTAATAGAGAACCGAAACAAATCATTAACACATAGTGAATACATGAACTCCTGAAACTACGGTCATCACGCAGAATGGGCCCGGTTATTGTCACTCCAGGGTTGTCGGATCATAAACGTAGTAGGTGACTATAACTTGCAATATCAGATCTAAAACATGGATATAATGATGAATTCATAAACGATTAGATCTGAGTTCATGGCACCCGGGCCCAAAGTGACAAGCATTAAGCATAGCAAAGTCATAGCAACATCAATCTAAGAACATAGTGGATACTAGGGATCAGGCCCTAGCAAAACTAACTCGATTACATGATGAATGTCATCCAACTCCTCACCGACCAGCGAGCCTACGAAGGAATTACTCACTCCCAGTGGGGAGCATCATGGAATTGGCGATGGAGATGGGATGGTGATGACGAAGAACGAAGATCCCCCTCTCCGGAGCCCCAAACGGACTCCAAATCTGCCCTCCCAAGGAAGAACAGGGCTTGGCGGCAGCTCCATCTCGTGGATCATGATAATTCTTTCTCCCTGATTTTTTTTCTGGAAATATGTGATTTTATAGTATCAGGGGGTCATGTGTGGGGCCACTAGGTGGGTACAACCCACCTGGGCACGCCAGGAGAAGGGGTGCGCCCTGGTGGGTTGTGCCCACCCAGGTGCCCCTCTCCGGAAGGTCTTGGCTCCAGAAATTCTAATTATTGATATAAAAAATCCTCGCAAAGTTTCGTTCCATTCCGAGAACTTTTATTTCTACACAAAAACAACACCATGGTAGTTCTGCTGAAAACAACGTCAGTCCGGGGTTAGTTTCTTTCAAATCATCCAAATTAGAGTCCAAAACTAGAGGAAAAGCGTGAGAAAAAGTAGATACGTTGGAGACGTATCAACTCCCCTAGCTTAAACCTTTGCTTGTCCTCAAGAAATTCAGTTGATAAACTGAAAGTGAGAAAGAAAAACTTTTACGAACTCTTTTGCTCTTGTTTGCATCAATAAGCTTAAACAACACCGAGGTTTTCAGCCAACATTATAACTAACCATGTCAGCAATAACATTTAAATATTATAATGACTCATATCAATGACATAATCAGCTAGCGAGCAATAATAAAATATCTCAAACAGCAACACATTGTCAAAACAACCATGATATAATATGACAATAGTGGTATCTCGGTAGCCCTTTCTGAGACCGCAAAACATAAATGCAGAGCACCTACAAAGTTCAAGCAGCGACTAAACATTGTAATTCATGGTAGAAAGGATCCAGTCATGATGCACCCAACATTAGCTACACATAATGCATAAATCATGACAGCTGTGCTCCACTTAGTTTCTGGCGCTTGTTTTAGAAGGTGGTGACACAACATAAAAGTAAATTGATAGTCCCTTCGCAGAGGGAAGCAGTGATTAGCAGAGGTGCCAGAGCTCAATTTTTAAAACAGAGCTAAATGATATTTTGAGACATGCACCCTTCTTATTCACTTCACGACCATCAGTTATCAATATCTTCCATGCTAAGCACGCTAGTGGTGATTCCCAAGCGATAAAAGTAAAGGTTTTGACTCCATTGGGAGTTTTTGTTTGATTACTTCAGAGATGAACTCTTTTTCATGTTTGCAGTTTGGGACTGGGCATCCCTATTACCGCCCTTTTCTCGTGCGATGGCGAGTGAATAAACACTCGACCTAAGAATAACCCGCTTAGCATGGAAGATACCAACCACCACCTATCGTTCCATGAACGATCCAGGCACACAAAAATGATAATTTTTAGAAGTTGTTAGAGGTGGCACATGCAAATTTACTTAGGACAGCAGGGTAATACCATATATATGTAGGTATGGTGGACTCATCTAGAACAACTTTGGGTTCAAGGTTTTTGATGTACAAACAGAATTCCAACTTAGTACAAGAGAAGGCTAGCAATTTAGATTGAGAAGCGGCCAGCTAGAGAGCAGCAACGATCATAACCATGCATTATGCGTAAGTAACATTGGACACTAGCATGAGTAGGATATGGACACCATGAACATAAATATCATAGAAGCTATGTTGGTTTTGATTTAACTACATGCATGAACATGTGCCAAGTCAAGCCACTCGAACATTCTGAGGAGGATACCATATCATCATACTACAGCACACTCATTTTAATGCTATGTTGATATCCAAGATAAATCATTATTAACTCCCAGCTACTTATGCATGGCATGAGAAACTATAATCTCTAATTGTCATTGCAAACATGTTTAATCATAATGGGTTGAATCATGGATACTAGGTTAAACATATTTACACAAACAGAACAAGTCAAGTTCATACCAGTTTCTCCCTGACAAAGCCAGTTCATCGGATGTCGTCATTATTGCCTTTCACTTGCACGACCGAATGATATGAAAATAATAATAGTGCAAGAATGTCGTGGACAAAGCTGGAATCTGCAAACATTTTATTCAACAGGAGAAGGCAGGGTAAAATGTGCTCTTTATTAGTTCAACAATTATTCATATGAGAGCCACTCAACATTTTCATCGTGGTCTTCTCCTTGGTACAAGTCGAATAAAAGGAAAAGACATTCAGAGAAACATACTGAAATATTATTGGAGTTTTTGGTTTTCTTGAACAAGCAAATAAAAGGGAAAAGCATAAACGAGAAAAACTATTTACATGGGAAGGCTCCCAACAAACAAAAGAAGAATAAGGAAATCTTTTTGGGTTTTCTTTTTAATACTAATAAGCATGCAAAGAAAGTAAATTACTACAACTAATATTTTTGGTTTTTCTAAAGTTTGTCAAACACACAAGAAGAAAGCCAAAATATAGGTCTAAGCATGGATGATACAATGAAAAAGTGTGAACACCGACAAATAGAATGATATGCATGAACATGAATATAATGTCGGTGAGAAACACGTACTCCCCCAAGCTTAGGCTTTTGGCCTAAGTTGGTAATCGATCAGTAGCCTGGAGGGTAGTAGTCTGCATGGTAGCTCACAGAGGCTCTCGGTGCGGATGCCTCGACACGCCGTGCTGCCGCTGCTGCTGTGTTATGAGCTCGGGCCTCGCTCTCAAGAACAAAATATCTCCCCTTGTTGTGATAATCAAAAAAGCAGGCGCTGGCAAATATGTGTCCACAACAGATTTTTGGTTAAACACTAGATAGGATCAAAGGGCAAAGGTGAAACACCCATATCTCGTGCCAAACGTGTGGCATAAATTCCACCATAGAACCAGCCACTGTTAGCATTATGCTGAAGTCTACATGCAACCTCTCCAAGGTTATAATTCCTTTCACCAGTGAGAGTGGTGTGAATGAGGCTCAAGTCTGGCACACAAAGTATGCTACAGTCTTGCTTGCCTACTATGCATTTCCCGTTAAATAATGCAAAATATAGAATTGCGGGGAAGTGAATGCTCTTTATTCTTCCTTGTCTTACTCCCCTATTTTCACCGTAACAAAGGCTAGTCAAGAAATACTCGTACTCAGCCTGCAGTGGTTCATCAAGCGAACCCCAAATTGGCAGTTTGCAATGGTAAGCAAAATTCTACAGCGGGATAGTAAATGGTTTATCATAAAGCATAAAAGAAACCCTAGACTCACGAGGGAAAAATGTAAATCCTTTGACAAATGACTCAGTGAGAAGTTGGCTTTGTTCATACTTATCTGAAAGGTAGGGACCAAGGCCAACATTGTGAACATATTGCTCAAATTCCTCCTTAATGCCCACACACACCATATATTCATCGCAAGGCCATAAGCATGTTTTGGTGGCGGCATCACGTGTGGAACTTTCACTTGGTTCAACATAAGACCGGCGAGCAGAACTGTCACTAGAAGATGCCCCCGAGGATCGTCTCCTCAAAGAGCTCCTTACAAATCGGTTCATCATGTCCACGTACAATTTTCTGAAAATAAAACTTTTGGGGTGACAAAAATTTGTCAGCAAAACTTTATAAAATTGATAGCAGCTACTCATAGGGATACATAGAGGCCATAGCAACCATTCAAACTACTTAGAACACTAAGAATTCAACATGCAAGCTGATTTACAGCAGCACAAAGAGTAGCTAATTATTCAAAGTATAAACCACTAAAACAAAAACTAATTAGACAAACGGTGGAGTCACATACCAAGCAACAATCCCCCGAAACAATTTTGAAAATGGAGCTTCGAGCAAAGAGATCGAAATCCGCGGGTTTGAGCTCAAGAACACGGGAGAGAGAGAGCAATGGAGATTTTTTTCTGGAGGTAAGTGATGATGTGGGCTAAAGATATAAGTGAGGGGCCCACGTGGGGACCACAAACCACTAGGGCGCTCCTGGAGGTCTTGGCATGCCCAGGTGGGTTGTGCCCACCTAGTGCACCTCCCTCTGGTATTATTTGCACCAGAAATTCAGAAATATTCAGAAAAAATTCATGTTCAATTTTCAGGGCATTTTGAGAACTTTTATTTTTGGGTCATTTTTTTATTGCACGGGAAATTCAGAAAACAGACAAATCATGGCATTTTATTTTATTTAACTAGTTAAAACCGGAAACAAAAAGTAAGGACAGAAGGTAGTGCTTACTAAATTCATCAATTTCATACCGTTCAAAAATGATTCATTAATAAGGTTGATCAGGTCTTATTAACAACCACTTTCGATTAGAATGAAACCGAAGAACTTTCGTAAATCACTAAGTTACCTTAATGGGGATATGCATTTCCCCAACAATAAGCATTTCATATTTCTTTTTGATAGTAAGTAGAGGTATTTCAAAACTTCCAATAGTGATTGTCGGAGATTTTTCAATAGCATTAATACCATTCACTTGGAATTGTTTCTTCGGAAAGTGCACCGTATGCTCATTACCATTAATATGGAAAGTGGCCTTGCTTTTATTGCAATCAACAACATCCCCAGCAGTATTCAAGAAGGGTCTACCAAGGACAATCGACATGTTGTCGTCTTCGGGCATCTAAAGTATAACAAAGTCATCAAAATAGTAACATTAGCAACAACAACGGGCACATCCTCACAGATACCAATAGGTATGGCAGTTGATTTGTCAGCCATTTGCAAAAATATTTCATTAGGTGTGAGCTTATTCAGATCAAGTCTTTTGTATAAAGAGAAAGGCATAACACTAACACCGGCTCCTAAATCACACAAAGGAGTTTTCACATAATTCTTTTTGATAGAGCAAGGTATAGTTGGTAAACCCGGATCTCCAAGTTTTTTAGGTACTCCATCTTTAAAAGTATAGTTAGCAAGCATAGTGGAGATTTCAGCTTCCGGTATTTTTCTCTTATTTGTGATGATATCTTTCATATACTTTGCATAAGGAGGCATTTTAAGGATATCAGTTAAGCAAGTACGCAAAAAGACTGGCCTCAGCATTTCAGCAAAGCGTTCAAATTCTTCATCATGATTCTTCTTAGCTGACTTGGGTGGAAAAGGCATAGGTTTTTGAACCCATGGTTCTCTTTCTTTACTGTGTTTTCTAGCAACAAAGTCTCTTTTATCATATCTTTCTTAGGTTATGGGTTATCAAGATCAATAGGTGGTTCTATCTCAACATCATTATCTGGTTCTTTACCATTATTTGGTTGAGTGTCTTCATGAACCTCATCATTGTCTTTTTCATTATCACTAGGTGGATGTTCATTACTAGATTGAGTTTCAGCATTAGAGATAGAAGTTTCATTTTCATTATCAGGAGGTTTGTCTATTTCAGGTTCACTAGAAGCATGCAAAGTCCTATCATTTTTCTTTTTCTTTTTCTGTTTAGAAGGACTAGGTGTACTAGTGTTATTTATTTGCGAATCTTGTTCAATTCTTTTTGGGTGTCCCTCGGGATAAAGTGGTTCCTGAGTCATTTTACCTCCTCTAGTTGCAACTCTAACAGCAAAGTCATGTATATTATGATTCATTTCATCAAGTAATTCTCTTTGTGATTTAGCAACTTGTTCTAACTAGGTTTGAACCATAGAAGCATGTTTTCCAACACCTCTAACATCATTTGAGATTCTAAATAACAAGTCACTCAAGTGAGCAATCATATCAGAATTATATTTCAGTTTTTCATAACATTTGAATTGAAGTGGTCTTGTTTTCTAATGTAGTTTTCAAACTCATAAAGGCATTGGCTAGGATGCATATTGTGAGGATTATCATTTTCACTGAACTTCATAAGAGAATTTACCTCTACCACCATAGGCAGTGGTGGTTGTCAGTGTCAAAACCGGCGGATCTCGGGTAGGGGGTCCCGAACTGTGCGTCTAAGGCTAATGGTAATAGGAGGCGGGGGATACAATGTTTACCCAGGTTCGGGCCCTCTGGATGGAGGTAATACCCTACTTCCTGCTTGATTGATCTTGATGATATGAGTATTACAAGATTTGATCTACCACGAGATCGTAGAGGCTAAAACCCTAGGAGCTAGCCTATGATTATGATTGTTCTTGTCCTACGGACTAAACCCTCTGGTTTATATAGACACCGGAGGGGGCTAGGGTTACATAGAGTCGGTTATAGAGAAAGGAATCTTCACATCCGAATCACCAAGCTTGCCTTCCATGCAAAGGAGAGTCACACCTGGACATGGGACGAAGTCTTCTATCTTGTATCTTGCTACGTCTTGAGCTTGCGTTGGTTTTCCTCGAAGAGGAGAGGGTGATGCAGCAAAGTGTAGCGTAAGTATTTTCCTCAGTTTTGAGAACCAAGGTATCAATCCAGTAGGAGGCTCCTCAAAAGTCCCAAGCACCTACACAAACAAACTGAGAACTCGCAACCAACACAATAAAGGGGTTGTCAATCCCTTCCCGATCACTTGCGAAAGTGAGATCTAAAGATAATATGATAAGATAAATATATTTTTGGTATTTTATGATATAGATGCAAAAAGTAAAGATGCAAATAAAGGTAGATTGAAAGCAAATATGATAAGAGATAGACTCGGGGGCCATAGGTTTCACTAGAGGCTTCTCTCAAGATAGCATAAGTATTACGATGGGTGAACAAATTACTGTCGAGCAATTGATAGAAAAGCGAATAGTTATGAGATTATCTAGGCATGATCATGTATATAGGCATTACGTCCATAACAAGTAGACTGACTCCTGCCTGCATCTACTACTATTACTCCACACATCGACCGCTATCTAGCATGCATCTAGAGTATTAAGTTCATAAGAATAGAGTAACGCATTAAGCAAGATGACATGATGTAGAGGGATAAAATCATGCAATATGATGTAAACCCCATCTTGTTATCCTCGATGGAAACAATACAATACGTGCCTTGCAACCCTTTCTGTCACTGGGTAAGGACACCGCAAGATTGAACCCAAAGCTAAGCACTTCTCCCATGGCAAGAAAGACCAATCTAGTAGGCCAAACCAAACTGATAATTCAAAGAGACTTGCAAAGATAACTCAATCATACATAAAAGAATTCAGAGAAGATTCAAATATTATTCATAGATAAACTTGATCATAAACCCACAATTCATCGGATCTCTACAAACACACCGCAAAAAGAGTTTACATCGAATAGATCTCCACAAGAGAGGGGGAGAACATTGTATTGAGATCCAAAAAGAGAGAAGAAGCCATCTAGCTAATAAATATGGACCCGTAGGTCTGTGGTAAACTACTCACAACTCATCGGAGGGGCAAGGATGTTGATGTAGAGGCCCTCCATGGTTGATTCCCCCTCCGACAGAGTGTCGGCGAAGGCTCCAAGATGGGATCTCGCGGATACAGAAGGTTACGACGGTGGAAATTATGTTTCGTGGTGCCCCTAGATGTTTTCGGGGTACGTAGGTATATATAGGAGGAAGAAGTACATCGGTGGCCGCCCGAGGGGCCCATGAGACAGGGGGTGCGCCCTACAGGGGGGCGCGGCCCCCTATCTCGTGGGGCCCTCGGAAGCTTCTTGACTTGCACTCCAAGATCTCCGAATCATGCTCGTTCCAAAAATCACGCTCCCGAAGGTTTCATTCCGTTTGGACTCCGTTTGATATTCCTTTTCTTCGAAATACTGAAATAGGCAAAAAAGCAGGAATATGGGCTAGGCCTCCGGTTAGTAGGTTAGTCCCAAAAATGATATAAGTGTGTAAAATAAAGCCCATAAACATCAAAAAGGGGTAATATAATAGCATGGAACAATCAAAAATTATAGATACGTTGGAGACGTATCAAGCATCCCCAAGCTTAATTCTTACTCGTCCTCTCATAGGTAAATGATAAAAAGAGAATTTTTGATGTGGAGTGCTACCTAGCATAATTCTTAATGTAGCTTTCTTTATTGTGGCATGAATGTTCAGACCCAAATGAATACAAAATAAAAGTTCATATCGACATAAGAAAGAGTAATACTTCAAGCATACTAATCAAAGTAATCATGTCTTCTCAAAATAACATGGCTAAAGAAAGTTATCCCTACAAGATCATATAATCTGGATGTTGCTCTATCTTCATCACACAAAGTATTTAATCATGCACAACCCCGATGACAAGCCAAGCAATTGTTTCATACTTTAATAATCTCAAACTTTTTCAACTTTCACGCAATACATGAGCGTGAGCCATGGACATAGCACTATATGTGGAATATAATGGTGGTTGTGGAGAAGACAAAAAGGAAAAGATAGTCTCACATCAACTAGGTGTATCAACGGGCTATGGAGATGCCCATCAATAGATATGAACGTGAGTGAGTAGGGATTGCCATGCAACAGATGCACTAGAGCTATAAATATATGAAAGCTCAACAAAAGAAACTAAATGGGGTGCATCCAACTTGCTTGCTCCCGAAGATCTAGGGCACTTTGAGGAAGCCCATCATTGGAATATACAAGCCAAGTTCTATAATGAAAAATTCCCACTAGTATATGAAAGTGACAACATATGAGACTCTCTAACATGAAGATTATGGTGCTATTTTTGAAGCACAAGTGTGGAAAAAGAGATAGTAGCATTGTCCCTTCTCTCTTTTTCTCTCATTTTCTTTTTTCTTTTTTTTTCTTTTTCATTTTCTTTTTTTCTTTGGCCTTCTTTTTTTCTTTTTGGCATTTCCCTTTTTTTCTCTTTTTTTTCTGTTTGTAAAGTCCGAAGTCTCATCCCGACTTGTGGGGGAATCATAGTCTTCATCATCCTTTCCTCACTAGGACAATGCTCTAATAATGAAGATCATCACACTTTTATGGATTTACAACTCAAAGCTCTAGAACAAGATATGACTCTATATGAATGCCTCCGGCGGTGTACCGGGGTATGCAATGAATCAAGAGCAACATGTATGAAAATTATGAAGGTGGCCTTGCCACAAATACAATGTCAACTACATGATCATGCAAAAAGCAATATGACAAAGGTAATGCGTGTCATATGAACGGAACGGTGGAAAGTTGCATGGCAATATATCTCAGAATGGCTATGGAAATGCCATAATAGGTAGGTATGGTGGCTGTTTTGAGGAAGGAGTATGGTGGGTGTATGGTACCGGCGAAAGTTGCACGATACAAGAGAGGCTAGCAATGGTGGAAGGGTGAAAGAGTGCGTATAATCCATGGACTCAACATTAATCAAAACAACTCATATACTTGTTACAAAAATTTAGAAGTCATCAAAAACCAAAGCACTACGCGCATGCTCCTAGGGGGATAGATTGGTAGGAAAAGACCATCGCTCGTCAACGACTGCCACTCATAAGGAAGACAATCAATAAATAAAATTGTGCTCCAACTTCATCACAAAGCGGTTCACCATATGTGCATGTTACGAGAATCACAAGCTTCAACTCAAGCATTTTTAAATTCATAATCACCCAACTAGCATGACTTTAATATCACTACCTCCATATGTCAAAACAATTATCAAGTATCAAATTGATCATAGCATCCAATTCACTTTCTATGATAGTTTTTATTATACCCAACTTGGATGCTCATCATTCTAGGACCACCTTTATGATCATAGCAAATACCATGCTGTTCTAAAAGACTCTCAAAATAATATAAGTGAAGCATGAGAGACTAGCAATCTTCTTTATCTAAATAGGGGCACCCCACTAGCTTATTTTCCTGCCTCCACATCGAGCCACGTCATCTGAATTGTTATAGCCATTGATACATCATGGATCAGTAGCCTACAGCCGTCCGATTAAAAGTTGACAAAATTACATAGCGTTGCCACCGCTAAGTGGAAAATACCACTTCATTCCTTTCGTACCGTCCGCAGTCCGCTCACATCGCGCGTATCTTGTCATCTACTCAATTCGTTTAGGTTGGGCTGTACACGTCAGCATTTTTCTCAACTGGGCTATCGGAGCAATTTTTGTATCTGGGCTGTACATCGTTAGTGGAAGCACTTGGGCTGTACATCGTTGCCATGAAAAACAATCAACGCCTTCCCCACATTGCATGTCCAGCTACCCGTGTGGCTTTGCCCTATCGTCTTCCCAATTCCACCCAGCCACCGCCGCCACCAGCCAGACACCGCCATAGCCCATTCCGGCGCCACAGCCGACACTCCCAGTCCAGTCCAACCGCCTCTCGGCCAGCCGCTGCCAACCTTGACGCTCTACTATAGCTGCCATCACCCGTGCTTTCCATCCTCTCCCCGGCCAGTCGTCACCCACATGCCACAGCCACGGCCGATGATTCACCAGCGAGCCGCTCGGCGTATGTGCATTCCAGATGCTCCCCCTAGCTAGTCACCGGCACGCCCGATGGCCACCATGCCAGCCGTCGCCACTAGGCCTTCCGCCATTCAATTGATGTGCATTAACTCCATCACATTCGTTCATCTTCCCGTCACCCCTGTCCCTTCGTTATCCATGATGGACACTCTTCGGGCCACAAATGCACATGAAACGGCCACATGCACCACACCATTTATCATCCTTCATTATCTTGGCCTCCACTACCCTGCAATTTTGGGGGAAAAGTGTGTATAAGAACCCCTCTGTACTACCATCCTAATCCAGTAGGCACACCCTATTTACATCCTCCTCCGGGAACCGGCCCCTGCCCTGGTAGTTGCACACTACATATTTTTAGCCGCCCCTAATTTTTCCCATTCTGCTTATGCTTTTGAATTTCTCATATATATTGCCCTCGAGATCTAAAGGTGCTCGACGTTTTGCTTCATAGGTCACGTGCTGGTTGGATTGGATTCATTGCTCTTTACATCTATGGTTGCCTGTGTTGGTACACAAGTGCATATCCCTACTTTTAATTATTTAGGCTTGATGAGCATATGTGCCTTCTATGTGTTTCTGTGCATATTACATACTACACATTTTATCCCTTTGATTATTCACATTGGTTCCTCTAGATACAACCCACGTGCTTAAGTTTTCTGAAATATTTTGTTATGTGTTAAGCTGGTAATTTCTTCCGAACTGTTTACCTTTGTTTTTAAAGTTCACGAAAATACTGATTCCTGAAAGAGTGATGTTGCTTCTAAGATTCTAAGGGGTAATTTTTTTTCTCTAAAACATATTCCATCTTAGAAAGACATCAGTTGTCTTAGATGACCTAGGGTACAGGAAAAAAAATATAGAAACAAAAGGTTCTTCATTTGTCGATTCGAAATGAACAATTTTGCATACCACAATTTCATCCAGAGATATCCTCTGTCATGTTTTCCACATTGCCGGCAGCAAAGGAATGTTGTGTTAACCTACAGAATGGTGTATAAAACCACCATGAGGATTGGATCGGTGATCATCTGTACACATACTATCCTTTCATTGTGGGCACTATGTAAGCACTGAAAGGAGATTCTGAGTAGTTTTTTGGTCTATATAAAGATATCTTTATTACACGTTGTTGAATGATTAGTTAGTAACGTCGCTCTAGGCACCAGGTGAACTAACCAAAAGGATTAAAAATCGTCTCATTGAAGAGTATCATGGAATGGGATATGGATTTTCCTGAAGTTGTTGAAACTTACATTACCAGATCACTTTTACTTGGCAGGAAACTATTTTTTTCCTTGCAAGTTGTTGAAGAGACAATTTGACAGATTTCCAATTTCTCCGCCTTATTGCCTAGATTTTGCCAATTTGCCATTTTTTGTACATAATTTTATAATGCCTTTACAATTTTTTAGCATTTATAATTATGCATCTTCCTTCTATCAAAAACAGGAGGGTCTCAGTTTTCTATGGGCTGGAACATTCTGTTTAGTTATATGATTATATATGGTCTCAATTATATTTGTAAGCAATGCAACATATATTTGTTTTTCATTTAGGATATACGTAATATTATGTTTCTGAATTTTCTCAAATTGAACTCCAGATCAAAAGGTGCTCACTGGTATGCTCAATAGGTCTCTTACTGCCCAGTCTGCATTCATTGCTTTATAGGTCTCTTGCTGCTCGCATTGGTACATACACACACACTCACTGCTGAATTTAGTTATTTACATCTGATGATTATTCTGGGCAATGTATTTGTTCAAATATATTTTGTACAATCTGCTTGAGGCATCTTGGTAGGCATTTAGTCTCACGTGGTCACGGACACCCCCACTATCAATCACAACCTGTTGCCACATCCTTGAAAGGTTAGTTGGAATGATACAAAAGTATTGCCCTAAAGATTTCTATGAGCAAGCCACCATATTACAGAATTTTTTCACACAACATGCAATAAAAATAGAGTTGCCATTAATATCAAATGTGTTGTTCCTCACAATATCCATTGATAGTATGTACAAATATCTGTTCAAGTATGTGACAAAAGGATTCGATTGCCAGATAAAAATGGACTCTAATGCTGGATCAGTTGATTTGTCAAGTGAAACCGTTAATGAAATAGAAAATCATCCAGATTGTCGCTGTATGACACCAAATGAGGTTGTTTGGCGCTTACCAAAGGGAATGAAGAATGATTTGGTATCCAATTACCCCATAAGTTATGTCAAAAATAAAAGCTTCCCAGTTGACGATGCACAAATGCTACTCTACAAATGTTAGACAATTTCTTTTCATTCTGAAAGTATGTTCTTCTTCCTAATTTCAACCATATTTGCTACAAAATACTAACTTGAACCATGAAATACTTTCAGCCATTTCCAAGCAAAGAAATGATGACCCGTCAGTCTTCAAAAAGTATCCAGAGGTTTGTCATCAATCAGAACATATAATTTACAAGCTCTATCCAAACATCGCTGACCAAACATTTGCTATTCGCAGTGCGATGATCCATACACCAGAGGGCTCAAACAATACTACACCTTCCTCTTGCCAATGTGCAACTATTGTCATTGAAAAAAATAACATAGGTATTACTTCTAATACTCTTCGTATAAACCGATTGGTTCAGATTCAACATGAAACTGAAATGATAATTTTTCACAGCTACTCTTTAGCTAAAAGGAGCGTTGAACTACAGAAGATGAAACCACCAGATTATTGTGCAATTTGGACAGGCGAGGGAAACATAACATTGTCAAGATGCATGCACTCACATGAATAATGTTGCAGAAGAATAATGTTGTTTTTAACAACATAAAGGACATCGCCAAGATGCATGCAAGCACCTACAAGCTGCAATATCGTTCTATCTAAAATTAGCTACATTGCCGCTTAAATTGCAATCTGGTGTTATTACTATTTGCTGATTATGCATGTTGTCAGATATGTGGACTCCCCTATGAAACTATTATTTATGTCTAAGTCTATGGGTTTATATGCACTTTATTGAACTGATTATGTGTAGTTTACTTCAATTGTTCTCAATATATACTATGTTCCGTCTACATGTGCAAATGCGACAAAATAAGGACATGTCATGCCAATTTTTTGTGTGGAATTCCTTCCAAAATCTTGATAGTACAGTAAACAAATGTATGTATCATTTACTATTTTTATAAGCGCATCAATTATCCTCTACAAAATCCCTGCAGCAACGCGCGGGGCATCATCTAGTTTCTTCAAAATTAAGACACCACCGTGCTCTAAAAGATATAAGTGAAGCACTAGAGCAAAAACTATCAAGCTCAAAAGATATAAGTGAAGCACATAGAGTATTCTAGCAAATTCTAATCAAATAGGCTTCTCCAAAAAGGTGTGTACAGTAAGGATGATTGTGGTAAACTAAAAAGCAAAGACTAATATAATACACGACGCTCCATGCAAAACACATATCATGTCGTGAATAAAAATATAGCTCCAAGTAAAGTTACCAATGAACGAAGACGAAAGAGGGGATGCCTTTCCGGGGCATCCCCAAGCTTAGACTTTTGGCTATTCTTGAATATATTGGGGTGCCATAAGCATCCCCAAGCTTAGGCTCTTGCCACCCTTTATTCCATAGTCCATAAAAGCTTTACCCAAAACTTGAAAACTTCACAACACAAAACTCAACAAGAAATCTTATAAGCTCCGTTAGTGAAAGAAAACAAAACCACCGCATAAGGTATTGCAATGAACTCATTCTTTATTTATTTTGGTCTTAATCATACTGTATTCCAACTTCTTTATGGTTCATAGACTGAATTACTAGCCATAGATGCATTGAAATAAGCAAACAACACACGAAAAACAGAATCTGTCAAAAACAGAACAATCTGTAGCAATCTTTAACTAACGCAAACTTCTGGAACTCTAAAAATCCTACAAAAATAGGAAGTCCTGGAAAATTTGTTTTTTGAATAGCAGCAACAAGAATCAACGCAAAATCACGTTCCTGTGATTTAGCAAAACTATATTCGTGCGTGCAAAGTTTCTGTTTTTCAGCAGAATCAAATCAACTATCATCGTAGGTTATCCTATAGGTTCTAGTAGGCACAAACACTAATTAAAAGATAAAAACACATCTAACCAGAAGGTAGATGCAAGATTTATTACTAAACAGGAGCAAAAACAAAAAACATAAAGAAAATTGGGTTGCCTCCCAACTAGCGCTATCGTTTAACGCCCCTAGCTAGGCATAAAAAGCAAAGGTAGATCTAAGTGGTGCCATAATAATAAGATAGATCTTGGAAGCTCATCTCATATTCTCTATGTTCGGCAGCAAGTTTCCTTTGAGGCAAGCAAAAGTAATCCAAAGGGCTAAATTTAGTGGGATAAAGGTCCCCAAGATCAATAACAGGAGGAACGGGTTCCTCCTTTGGCCCTTCATAGTGCACAATTATTTCATCACTAAAAGCATTCTTTTGGCAAAATCTTGTGAGCCTATACTCAAGAGAGTATCCTAGCTCATTGTTTCGAAGGGAAAAATCATTATTAAGCTCATTAATGCAATCAACCAAGACATTGATAGGAACCTTTTTTCTAAGGTTTTCATTAAAAGCGACATAGTCCGAAGATTGAAAACGTCTAATTTCCTCTTGATCATAGAGGATCGCTTCTATGGGAGGACGACCGGCGTCCACCCTATAGTGCGCAAAGATTTCTTTGTCCTCTCTTATGATAAATCTAAACTCATGAGCCAAAAAGATAGTAACAGCGCGCTTAACAGAAGAATGCTCAATATTAGAGAATTCTAGGAAAATTCCTTGTATGCAAGGATGCATATGCATAAATTGTCTTTCAAGTTCAACTACAAGCATAGCGATAGCATCCACAAGACTACTAGTTCTATGAAGAATAGAACAACCCATGGAAGGTAAAGCACCGACACAAGTAAAGAAATCTTGAATAACATCTTTGCCAAAGATGTTACCACTACCGATTCGAAACTTTTTAGTATGCAAGATAGGGGGTTCATCGGCCGGAGCCTCGGGATTTTCTGTGTTATCATTATTGTCCATATCAACGATAATCTCCCTAATTTCAGACATAGCGGCAAACAAAATCAAGGCGGAAGAAAGCGAGCGAAAAGGAGAGGAGGAGATTGGGAAAGAGAGGGCGAATAAAACGGCAAGGGTGAAGTGGGGGAGAGGAAAACGAGAGGCAAATGGCAAATAATGTAAATGCGAGGGAGATGGGTTTTTGATGGGTACTTGGTATGTCTTGACTTGAGCGAAGACCTCTCCGGCAATGGCGCCAGAAATCCTTCTTGCTACATCTTGAGCTTGCGTTGGTTTTCCTCGAAGAGGAGAGGGTGATGCAGCAAAGTGTAGAGTAAGTATTTCCCTCAGTTTTGAGAACCAAGGTATCAATCCAGTAGGAGGCTCCTCAAAAGTCCCATGCACCTACACAAACAAACTGAGAACTCGCAACCAACGCAATAAAGGGGTGTCAATCCTTTCACGGCCACTTGCGAAAGTGAGATCTAATAGAGATAGTACGATAAGATAAATATATTTTTGGTATTTTATGATATAGATGCAAAAAGTAAAGATGCAAATAAAGATAGATTGAAAGCAAATATGATAAGAGATAGACCCGGGGGCATAGGTTTCACTAGAGGCTTCTCTCAAGATAGCATAAGTATTACGATGGGTGAACAAATTACTGTCGAGCAATTGATAGAAAAGCGCATAGTTATGAGATTATCTAGGCATGATCATGTATATAGGCATCACGTCCATAACAAGTAGACCGACTCCTGCCTGCATCTACTACTATTACTCCGCACATCGGCCGCTATCCAGCATGCATCTAGAGTATTAAGTTCATAAGAATAGAGTAACGCATTAAGCAAGATGACATGATGTAGAGGGATAAACTCATGCAATATGATGTAAACCCCATCTTGTTATCCTCGATGGCAACAATACAATACGTGCCTTGCAACTCTTTCTATCACTGGGTAAGGACACTTCAAGATTGATCCCAAAGCTAAGCACTTCTCCCATGGCAAGAAAGACCAATCTAGTAGGCCAAACCGAACTGATAATTCGAAGAGACTTGCAAAGAAAACTCAATCATACATAAAAGAATTCAGAGAAGATTCAAATATTATTCATAGAAAAACTTGATCATAAACCCACAATTCATCGGATCTCAACAAACACACTGCAAAAAGAGTTTACATCGAATAGATCTCCACAAGAGAGGGGGAGAACATTGTATTGAGATCCAAAAAGAGAGAAGAAGCCATCTAGCTAATAACTATGGAACCGTAGGTCTGTATTAAACTCCTCACAACTCATCGGAGGGGCAAGGATGTTGATGTAGAGGCCCTCCGTGGCTGATTCCCCCTTCGGCAGAGTGCCGGTGAAGGATCCAAGATGGGATCTCGCGGATACAGAAGCTTACGGAGGTGGAAATTGTGTTTCGTGGTGCCCCTGGATGTTTTCGGGGTACGTAGGTATATATAGGAGGAAAAAGTACGTCAGTGGCCGCCCGAGGGGCCCACGAGACAGGGGGCACACCCTACAGGGGGGCGGCCCCCTATCTCGTGGGGCCCTCGGAAGCTTCTTGACTTGCACTCCAAGCTCTCCGGATCATGTTCGTTCCAAAAATCACGCTCCCGAAGGTTTCATTCCGTTTGGACTCCGTTTGATATTCCTTTTCTTCGAAATACTGAAATAGGTAAAAAAACAGCAATATGGGTTGGGCCTCCGGTTAGTAGGTTAGTCCCAAAAATGATATAAGAGTGTAAAATAAAGCCCATAAACATCCAAAAGGGGTAATATAATAGCATGGAACAATAAAAAGTTATAGATACGTTGGAGACATATCAAGCATCCCCAAGCTTAATTCCTACTCGTCCTCGAGTAGATAAATGATAAAAAGAGAATTTTTGATGTGGAATGCTACCTAGCATAATTCTTAATGTAGTTTTCTTTATTGTGGCATGAATGTTCAGACCCAAATGAGTACAAAATAGAAGTTCATATCGACATAAGAAATAGTAATACTTCAAGCATACTAATCAAAGTAATCATGTCTTCTCAAAATAACATGGCTAAAGAAAGTTATCCCTACAAGATCATATAGTCTGGCTGTTGCTCTATCTTCATCACACAAAGTACTTAATCATGCACAACCCCGATGACAAGCCAAGCAATTGTTTCATACTTTAATAATCTCAAACTTTTTCAACTTTCACGCAACACATGAGCGTGAGCCATGGACATAGCACTATATGTGGAATAGAATGGTGGTTGTGGAGAAGACAATAAGGAGAAGATAGTCTCACATCAACTGGGCGTATCAACGGGCTATGGAGATGCCCACCAATAGATATCAACGTGAGTGAGTAGGGATTGCCATGCAACGGATGCACTAGAGCTATAAATATATGAAAGCTCAACAAAAGAAACTAAGTGGGGTGCATCCAACTTGCTTGCTCACGAAGACCTAGGGCACTTTGAGGAAGCCCATCATTGGAATATACAAGCCAAGTTCTATAATGAAAACTTCCCACTAGTATATGAAAGTGACAACATACGAGACTCTCTAACATGAAGATTATGGTGCTATTTTTGAAGCACAAGTGTGGAAAAAGAGATAGTAGCATTGTCCCTTCTCTCTTTTTCTCTCATTTTCTTTTTCTTTTTCTTTTTTTCTTTTTTTCTTTGGACTTCTTTTTTTATTTTTGGCCTTTCTTTTTTTTCTCTTTTTTTTTCTTTTTGTAAAGTCCGAAGTCTCATCCTGACTTGTGGGGGAATCATAGTATTCATCATCCTTTCCTCACTAGGACAATGCTCTATTAATGAAGATCATCACACTTTTATGGATTTACAACTCCAAGCTAGAACAACAAATGACTCTATATGAATGCCTCCGACGGTGTACCGGGGTATGCAATGAATCAAGAGCGACATGTATGAAAATTATGAAGGTGGCCTTTCCAAAAATACAGTGTCAACTACATGATCATGCAAAAAGAAATATGACAAAAGTAATGCGTGTCATATGAACGGAACGGTGGAAAGTTGCATGGCAATATATCTCAGAATGGTTATGGAAATGCCATAATAGGTAGGTATGGTGGCTGTTTTGAGGAAGGAGTATGGTGGGTGTATGGTACCGGCGAAAGATGCACGATACAAGAGAGGCTAGCATTGGTGGAAGGGTGAAAGAGTGCGTATAATCCATGGACTCAACATTTATCAAAAGAACTCATATACTTGTTGCAAAAATTTAGAAGTCATCAAAAACCAAAGCACTACGCACATGCTCCTAGGGGGATAGATTGGTAGGAAAAGACCATTGCTCGTCCCCGGCCGCCACTCATAAGGAAGACAATCAATAAATAAAATTGTGCTCCAACTTCATCACAAAGCGGTTCACCATACGTGCATGTTACGCGAATCACAAGCTTCAACTCAAGCATTCTTTAAATTCATAATCATCCAACTAGTATGACTTTAATATCACTACCTCTATATCTCAAAACAATTATCAAGTATCAAATTAATCATAGCATCCAATTCACTTTCTATGATAGTTTTTATTATACCCAACTTGGATGCTCATCATTCTAGGACCACCTTTATGATCATAGAAAAGCGCATAGTTATGATATTATCTAGGCATGATCATGTATATAGGCATCACGTCCATAACAAGTAGACCGACTCCTGCTTGCATCTACTACTATTACTCCACACATCGACCGCTATCCAGCATGCATCTAGAGTATTAAATTCGTAAGAACAGAGTAACGCATTAAACAAGATGACATGATGTAGAGGGATAAACTCATGCAATGTGATGTAAACCCCATCTTGTTATCCTCGATGGCAACAATACAATACGTGCCTTGCAACCCTTTCTGTCACTTGGTAAGGACACCGCAAGATTGAACCCAAAGCTAAGCACTTCTCCCATGGCAAGAAAGACCAATCTAGTAGGCCAAACCAAACTGATAATTCAAAGAGACTTGCAAAGATAACTCAATCATACATAAAAGAATTTAGAGAAGATCCAAATATTATTCATAGATAAACTTGATCATAAACCCACAATTCATCGGATCACGACAAACACACCACAAAAAGAGTTTACATCGAATAGATCTCCACAAGAGAGGGGGAGAACATTGTATTGAGATCCAAAAAGAGAGAAGAAGCCATCTAGCTAATAACTATGGACCCGTAGGTCTGTGGTAAACTACTCACAACTCATCGGAGGGGCAAGGATGTTGATGTAGAGGCCCTCCGTGGCTGATTCCCCCTCTGGCAGAGTGCCTGCGAAGGCTCCAAGATGGGATCTCGCGGATACAGAAGGTTACGGCGGTGGAAATTGTGTTTCGTGGTGCCCCTAGATGTTTTCGGGGTACGTAGGTATATATAGGAGGAAAAAGAACGTCGGTGGCCGCCCGAGGGGCCCACGAGACAGGGGCACGCCCTACAGGGGGGCGCGGCCCCTATCTCGTGGGGCCCTCGGAAGCTTCTTGACTTGCACTCCAAGCTCTCCGGATCATGTTCGTTCCAAAAATCACGCTCCCGAAGGTTTCATTCTGTTTGGACTCCGTTTGATATTCCTTTTCTTCGAAATACTGAAATAGGCAAAAAAAAACAGCAATATGGGCTGGGCATCTAGTTAGTAGGTTAGTCCCAAAAATGATATAAGTGTGTAAAATAAAGCCCATAAACATCCAAAAGGGGTAAGATAATAGCATGGAACAATCAAAAATTGTAGATACGTTAGAGACGTATCATATCTTCATAGCCCAACCGTCCGGCATATACATATAGTCCAGCTTTCCGAGGACCCCTTAATCCAGGACTCCCTCAGTAGCCCCTGAACCAGGCTTCAATGATGATGAGTCTGGCATGCAGATTGTCTTCGGCATTTCAAGGCGGGTTCCTTCTCTGATTACTCCAAAGTAGATCTTGAACATAAGAATTGTGTCCGGCTCTGCAAAACAAATTCCATATACCACCGTGGAGAGCATAATGTTTTCACAAGTCTAATCCGCTGACAACTTTTACAACAAGACATTACGTCATCGTCCAGCCATTATTTTGAATCATTTTTTCGGCCTGCTGCTCCACGCTTTGCGAGGCGGTTTTATTGGCACGTCTTTCGAAGCTGAGATCGTGTCCCCTTATTACAGGATTCTCAACAACACGGGCGTGGGTAACCCAACCGTCCCGTTGGTATGACTCCTTGGGAATAGGCATGTTTTAAGGCCACGTAGGGGACGTTTGATATTCGTCATCTTTATAAGGAAGCCGAGACCCGCATTTCCCCTCTACGCTACTCCCTCCTCCTCTCACCTCGAGTTCCAACACCCAAGGCTTAACCAGTCGCTTCGAACCTCAGGCCATGTCCGGATTCAACTTTCAAGGCCGGTGGACGGCTTCCTCTGTCACCGAGGAGGATATCACGAAGCTCAGGGAAGCGAGATATTTGACCGCGGAAATCCTTCACAGGCTTCCTGCACAAGGGCAGGTTATCCCTACCCCTAGGCCTAATGAGAGGGTCATATTTATCCCTCACTTTCTTCGGGGGCTAGGTTTATCCCTCAATCCCTTCATACAAGGGCTCATGTTTTACTACGGACTAGATTTCCATGATCTAGATCCGGACTCCCTCCTTCACATCTCATCATTTATTATCGTATGTGAGGCTTTCCTCTATATCTCTCCACACTTCATCTTGTAGCTCAAGACCTTCAATGTAAGGCCGAGGATAATAGACGGGAGACACACAGAGTGCGGAGGTGCTCTGATAAGAAAATTGGCCGACGTCGTCTGGCCAAAGGGTTCCTTCACCGCAACTTCCGGCCTATGGCAACGGGAGTGGTTTTATATCACGGAGCCCCATGGTACCAAGTGGGTGGCTTCACCCGCCTTCCGATCCGGTCCTCTACCACAGCTTGCATCGTGGATCAACAAGGGGCTGGATTGGGGATCGCTAGATGAAGTTCAAATACTGCAAAGCCGCATTCGAGACCTTATTAAGAAGGACATCGACCTCGTCAACGTAATCCAAGTTACATTAGTCTGTTGAGTCTTGCGATGCCAGCGTCGAACTCTCCGTATGCGGGAATTCAATCCGGAAGGAGCACGAACCATTCAGCACTTCTTCGGCACAACGCTCGAAGGGGTGTATGAATTAGTCTTTGGGTCACGAAAAAGGTGTCCGGACACCACAGAGGACGCAGGCCTCGACTGCAACCATCCGGATTCCCCGGTAAGTACTCAATTTTCGAACACGTTTTTAATTTAAGTTTCTCCTAACAAAACTGAGAAAACCATACTCTACCAGGGCTGGGTAAAGAAGGTGCAGAGGATCAGGTGTTCGTCCCCTCTTCCCGAAAACTCAGCGGACCCAGTGTTAACCAGGATGCTGGCTCCGGCACCCTACCAAGTGCCGTTGAGGGAAGAAAAGGAGAGGAGTGAAAAGGCCCAAAGCGGCCTTCATACCGGAGGTGCGTCACGCACCGTATCTGGGGAAATCGGAACTCCCGTGTCGGAGGGTGAACGGGGAGGAGAATCTAACATTCCCTTCCCCCACGGGAAGAAAAGAGCCACTCCCGAAGACCTAAAGGCAGAGGCTTCCAAGCGAGGGAAGAAATCATTATTAGGGGGCCTGAATTCGGGAGGCGATATTGCCGCACAGTGCCCATAAGGGGGCCAGCCTTTAGCCGAACCATAAGTGAACAAAGGTGTTTAATAAGCATAACCCGTTCTTTTCCCGTTAGTGAGGGTAATATTTTGAAACGTATGTTTTCCAGTTCGGCCTATAGCCTCCCTCAACAATCTTCGTCCTTGGGGGCTCTCCTTCCGGAGATGATGGAGAGCGAAACGCCGCCTCATACTTCCCCGCCCCATAAGGCGGACGACCCCGACGTGTTGTCCCGGAGGATTTCTCCCGACCCACGAAGGAGCGCCAGGCTAGAAGATGACTCTTCGGCTGCCCGAGGTTCGGGGTGTTCGGCTCCTAGAGAGACCAACAACAAAAGTCCCGAACCATCCGATATACTGCCAGACATATGGACGAGTCTTCTGCGGCAAGCGCCTATCTCAGAGGAACATCGTACCTTAATGGGTACGCTGATTGAGATAATTTCGTCCGCAAAAAGTGGATTGAATGAAGCTTTTACGAGCCTGCTAAGAGGCTTTGAGGTACGTAATGTAGCCTCTTGTTTTGTACCGTAAACACAATGTGCACTGTGTATAGATAGTAGCCCCTAAGACTCTGGTTGCCCACGGGCTAGTGACGATCAGAGGATCAAAAGATAAATATGCTCATGTAATAATTTTGCTAATTTGTACACACGCGGCTGCAGCCCCGGCCACTGCCCGGGCTGCCCAATTTGCCGAACTGAAGCAGCAACTTGATGTGGCGGATGATGAAATCACGCTCGTGAACAAGCGGCTTGACGAGGTGCAAGGTATGTCTTTTGGGCGGTCAGTGAGTATAAATAGGAGCATGATGCTTGAATTTATAGTATGCTTGACTGCAAATGGTGTTGCCGGCGTGGAGACCCTTCGGGCTGAGCTTTCCCGGGCCAAGGAGCAAGCCAGGATAAGCAACACGGCGGCCGAGAAGGCAGTTGGTGAATTAATAGCCAAACAGGCTGCTCATCGCCTGAGTGAGGATAAAATATCCAACATGGCGCTTGAGCTAAGGGATGCCACTAGCCAATATGCACTTCTCGAGAAAGAGACCAAAGAAAAAGCGGCTAACCTTGAGAAGGCCTTACAAGCGGCAAAGGGAACCCGGTCAGAGGCCAGAGCGGCATGGGAGGATATCCGGCAGGCCAGGAAGATCACGGCTGGGAAGCCCTTTTTATTACAAACTAAGTTCAGCGATCCAAAGTATGCCCCGCTTGATCAAATGTGGAGTTCTCCGGATGCATATTTGGACTTGTCAAAGAGTGCTTCTGATGGGACGCAGTTTTTCCAGGCCCGAGAAGGCCATGAAGCGGAACAACTTTTCTGGTCGCAGTTTAGCATGCCAAGGCGTCCGCTGCTGTTGAATGAGCAGATGGACGAATGGGCCGAGCTCCACAGGATATCCGGACTTGCCATGAAGGCTGTCGTGGACCGGCTGTGGCCTAGGGGAGCAACTGCGAATAGTTATTTTGGTTTAGTGCAGCAACTTGTTTGTGCGGTGTCGCATATCGATGTTGTCAAGCGGTTAACATGCATAGAAGGTGCACGGATGGCCCTTGCCCGTGTGAAGACGTATTGGGTGAAGATGAAGGCCACCGATATTGCAACAGGGGGTCTGTCCGGGGGTAAGGACATACCAGATCAATATTTTGAAGAAGTATTAGAGGGTGCCCGCTTGATAGAGTGCTCGAAGAATATTATGTTCGAGTAACATGTATCCGGATTGTAAAAACAATGCTTATGATAATGAAGGTTGTGTTTATACTTTTGCCCGTAAAGTATTTTAGTGCCTCCTGTGCGGCCGTTTATGTATATATGTATATAACCTGAAAGTTTGCAGTCGTCGGCTTCAGCCCCCTCGCGTATAACACGGAGGTGTTCGGAAAAGCACTTGATCACACTTGACCCAACGTCTTGGTCCGTTAAGGAGGTGTTAGTGCGGTGAACTAGGCAATCAGACTATAGAGCTTTAACACTTTCACTTAGCCATTGGTGTTTGACAGCGGGGCTACTATATAGCCCCAGGTATGTCCGCATTTATCCGAATACGATGCATTTACATACGTGACCAGGAAACCGGTCTTTCGTTAATGCGGAGGAATCGCAAAGATTCCGCTGAGTCATCAAGTGGTTGACCAGCTCTCGCCTTATCATGACAGTCAGTTTTCGGCTTTCTCTACTGAGGTGCTCGTATGAATGAACCAGGGCACAATCACAGTAGTTATCTCTTGCCTCCTTAGCCGATAGAACAGAACGTAAGGTAGAAAGCACAGGAGCCGGGAAAACCCAACTATTGACCCAAGACATGATTCAGAGCTAATGCATATAAGGCCAAAACTCGCGACGTCGAACACTCCCGAAGGTATTCAGACTTTTCAATATATACCGGGCTGGGTACAGCCCTCGGTAATGAACCCTGAATTCAAGGCACGTCCTACGACCCGGCGTGAGGAGAGAGCGCTTGTGGTGAGAATATAGTTCTCAAAGCACACTGCTAGCTGCTTCTATAACATCCATTTTAGTACGGCGAATCGTAAGTTCGCAAGTACTGCCGATAGCTTTCCTGGGCATTTTATATGCCAGGTGGGTATGAAACAACAAGAGATAATACTAAGAAAAAAGGTTTACATAGGGTCTTAATCTAAACAAAAACCTTGAAATGGGGCCCTGCTACACGTCTGCGCCTTTGTCTCTATTGTGCAGTGTCCTTGAAGGGTATATCATGATGGCCTATCTGTAAAAAAGAAAGAACTGGGTGAAAGAATCTAGTACGGCCGTGGGTATAGTTTGTTGGTTTTGATGAACCATTGTAGGATCGAAAGTATGTCTAGAGGGGGGGATTAGACTACTTGACCAAATAAAAATCTAACATTTTTCCAATTTTAGTTCTTGGCAGATTATAGCAACTTAGCACAATTCAAGCAAGCATGCAAAGAGTATATGAGCAGCGAAAAGTAAAGCATGCAACTTGCAAAAATGTAAAGGGAACGGTTTGGAGAGTGCAAACGCAATAGGAGACACGGATGTTTTTTTCGTGGTTCCAATGGGTGGTGCTATCGTACATCCACGTTGATGGAGACTTCAACCCACGAAGGGTAACGGTTGCGCGAGTCCACGGAGGGCTCCACCCACGAAGGGTCCACGAAGAAGCAACCTTGTCTATCCCACCATAGCCATCGCCCACGAAGGACTTGCCTCACTAGGCTTCACGAATTAGGCGATCTCCTTGCCCTTACAAACTCCTTGGTTCAACTCCACAATCTTGTCGGAGGCTCCCAAGTGACACCTAGCCAATCTAGGAGACACCACTCTCCAAGAAGTAACAAATGGTATGTTGATGATGAACTCCTTGCTCTTGTGCTTAAAATGATAGTCTCCTCAACACTCAACTCTCTCTCACATGATTTGGATTTGGTGGAAAGAAGATTTGAGTGGGAAGCAACTTGGGGAAGGCTAGAGATCAAGATTCATATGGTAGGAATGGAATATCTTGGCCTCAACACAAGTGTAGGTGGCTCTCTCTCAGAAAATGCAGGTTGGAAGTGTAGGCACGTTCTGATGGCTCTCTCCACGAATGAAGAGTGGGTGGAGGGGTATATATAGCCTCCACACAAATCTAACTGTTACACACAACTTGCCAATCTCGGTGGGACCGAATCGTGAAACTCGGTCGGACCGATTTAGCAAATCATGTGACCGTTAGGATTTTCGGTGGGACCGACATGCAACTCGGTAGACCGATATGGTTAGGGTTAGGGCATAACGTAATCTCGGTGAGACCGATTACACAAACTCGGTGGGACCAATTTTGGTAATGGACACACAGAGGGTTGGTCAGGCAAACTTGGTGGGGCCGATTCGCTCTTCTCGGTGAGACCGAAACGTTACGAAAGGGAAACAGAGAGTTTGCATTGCAATCTCAGTGGGACCGATCGCTCATCTCAGTTTGACCAAAATGTTATGAAGGGAAACAGAGAGATTACAATCCCATCTTGGTGAGACCGAGACCCCTATCGGTGAGACCGATTTGCCTAGGGTTTGTGGCAGTGGCTATGACATCTGAACTCGCACTACTAGGAAAAGGGCTACTAATGGCGCACCTAATTTGGCCATTAATGGCGCATTAGTGGTGCGCCATTAGTGCCACGCCATTAGTATATTTTACTAATGCCGCACCACAGGTGCGCCATTAGTATCTGGTATACTAATGGCGCACCTCAGATGCGCCATTAGTATATACAACAGTGTGCCATTAGTATGCCTCCCAGGGGGCCATGTATACCCAGGTGCTTTAGCATACTAATGGCGCACAACAACAAGATGCGCCATTAGTAACTTCGGCATACTAATGGCGCACTGTTTAATGATGCGCCATTAGTATCCTTTGGCATACTAATGGCGCACTGTGATGTGATGCGCCATTAGTATGAATATTAGGGTTTTTTTATTTTTTATTTTTCTGTTTTTTGCACAGGTTACAAAATGTCTAATTGGACAAAATATAGACAGCACACATCAACAACAGATTCATCGAATACAATAGAAGATTAGTCTCTGAATACAATTCATCATATTAGTCTCCGAATACAATTCATCATATTAGTCTCCGAATTGAAAAGACCGAACAAAGATAGAACATTATATTACAAGTCTCGAGACCGCGAGTAGCGAGTTTGTCTTCACATTACAAGTCGATATCGATCATCTAAACTACCATCACATAGAAGAGAGCTGCGGTCATCACGATGAGCATCATCACGATGAAACTCGTCTTCATCCGGTTCCTCCAACGCTCCCTCCCCTCTCCCGCTAGATAGCGGGTGTATCTAGAAAAAGTCCTAAACTAAACCTATACTAAACTATCTAGTTCTTCATCTTCTGCTTCTTTCTTCCAGTTCATCAACTTGCAAAACAAGAAACAACAAACATGAAAAACTTGATCAAGGTTTAAATGTAGCATTCCCCTTAGCAAAATGCCTTTGCTGTAGGAGCTAGCACTTACGAGTTTGGAAACATTAGTCAAACCCCAATCAGATTAAGTTGATCAAAGAAACAATAGAAGAGAGCCAACACTGCATAAATGGAGCCAATAACCCAAAAGACAGAAGTAGAGCCAGCAAAGTATAGATCAAAGCCAAACCCAAAGATCAACTCAAACTAGAACTAACTCCATAATTAGGGGATCCCTCAATTAAGCTTGGGTTAGTTTTCAGATGAAATCCAACAAACCCACTACTAATCAACTAGCCCAGAGGTAGGGTTTGAAGTAGGGATTGTCCTCAGGCAGCCTAGTAGTGCTAGGACTATTGCATCATTGGATCAAGTAGTGCAACATCTTTAAGTAACGATGAGAGCCTCAGGACACCATCATTGGCATGGCAAGATTAAGGAGCACCTGTTCTTATCAGTGAGAGTAGGAGAGAAAGAAATAAAGTGAAGAGACCAGTGCAGCATCTGTTCAAATCAGATTTAAGAGAGAGGGAATTGGCAAGGAAAGATATAGTCCATAACCTGCAAGAAGAAATAGGCCATTGATAGCACATTTACTAAACATCTGCTATAAGCAGAACACATACACCCACTTACACATGGGTACTATTCTGTATATAGGTACACAAGCACAACACATGCACCTGGTATAGATAGGAGTATAAGCATGCATCTAAATTATCTGAAACATATGAAATAGCTAATGCAAAGAAAGAATTATCACTACATGCAACCGTCAGGACTATGTCCTGTACAATATACAACTAAACCACCAATAGATGATGTACTAAACCATACAAGAAATACCAATACATGGTATTTAGATAAAGACTAGTATATATCAAACACAGATACCAACTTGAAAGAGAAACTATAATTTTATACCACTACGGAGGATGCCTGCTGCTCCGAATCTAACAAACAAGTAAGTGCTAGTGTCGTTGATCTAGTACAGAAATTAAGCAATCTAGTATAGGAGACACGCGTGCTGCTGCTAGTATCTACAGAAATAAATCAAGCTGCATGTGTGTGTGCTTGAGCTAGCTTAGTACATACAGTCCATGGTTGGGCTCCAAAACTAATAGAGCATGCTAGCGTCAACAGAATCAATCACAAGGTTATTTTGTTGTTGTTGCTAGCAGTGCTAGCTGTATGTATTGATACATCCATCCATGACCTAACTAATGTTGTTGTATCTCTAGACTAAGTGCAGCAACACAAGAAGGACTAAAACTACAGAGCACATGTGTACGTAACTACTATACTCATCCATGGCAAATTGTACCAAACCATCCATACATAGCCAGATTGCAATGGAGTGGATTTAACACAAGACATGAAAAATTGATGAGCCAAATGATTTTTAGTATTACTAACTTGAAAGGAAGCTCACTGTTTCCATCTTCTATCTATCCATGATTTTATTTTTCTGAAGCAAGCATCAAAAAGCACAATGACAATCAAATTTCACACAAAAACTGAACCAATACTTGTTGTTATGTAGAGCAACATACACAAACATTGCAACCTACACAAAACAGAGGAAGGGGAGATGAATAAATCATGGTGAGGAAAAGGGCCTTCCACATGATTAGATCAGGAAGAGAAACAACAACAAAAATACCAAAAAAATCCCTTCCATGGCGTGTTGTACTAGGAGCAGCTCCTCTCTCTCCGCTAGGGTTTGGGGCGCTGGGAGGCTCCATGGTGCCGCAGCGTGGTGGCGGACAAGGGAATCCATCTCCATGGCGGCGTCCCGCCCCACGGAGGTGCGCCCCTCCTGCCGTCGTCGTCGGCACGCCCATGGCGACCTGCAGAGAAGGAAGAGAAGATGAGGTGAGGTGAGGAGGAGATGGTGGGCGAAGAAGGAGGGGGAGGGACTTACCAGTGCTGGATCTGGTCACCTATGGCCTCGACGTGGCCTGCCATGGCGGATCCCGACGAACAAAAGGGGATGCAAAACCCTAGCCAGTGGGGGAGCCGCGGATCTGCATGGAGGTAAGCCAGATGCGGACCAAGGGGATCTCGCCGGCATGCTGCGCGTGGCCGGAGCTCGCCGGAACCGGGCGGCGTGGGTGGCGACGGCGGCGAGGGAGAGAGGGGTTCGGGGGGAAGAGAGGAGGCGACGAGGGTTTGGGTGGGTTCGAGCGAGAGAGAGAGAGAGAGTGTGTGTGTGTGTGTGTGTTGGTGCGTTGGGTCGGATGGATGGATGGATGTCCAAAATATCTTTTTGCTGCCCACTTACTAATGGCGCACCAACTATAAATGCGCCATTAGTAATCTAGGTTATTAATGGTGCACCTTCTGGTGGTGCGCCATTAGTAGTTTTGAAAAAAAACATACTAATGGCGCACTGTTCCACAGTGCGTCATTACTAGTTTAAACTAGTAATGGCGCACGGTCGAACAGTGCGCCATTAGTAGTTTTGCAAAAAAAGGAATAAAAAATATTTAAAAAAACAACATTAGTGGCGCACTTTCCGACAGGTGCGCCATTACTAGTTACAACTAGTAATGGCGCACTGTGTCTGGATGCACCATTAGTATGTTTGGACAGGCGCACTAGTTCAAAAAAAATTGATACTAATGGCGCACCCTGGGCAGGTGCGCCATTAGTAGTTTCAGCTCTAATGGCGTATCAGAAGGTGGTGCGCCATTAGTATATACTAATGGTGCACCGCTTGTCTGGTGCGCCATTAGTGTCAATCCCATCTATGGCCCTTTTTCTAGTAGTGTCGGTGGCGCCGGATGGGAAGAATCGGTGGGGCCGAGTTGGATTTTTGGTTTGGGTCATATGTGGATATGAGAAAGTAGTTGAGGGCTTTGGAGCATATCACTAAGCACTTTGAGCAAGCAAGCCATTAAGCAACACCTCATCCCTCCTTGATAGTATTGGCTTTTCCTATAGACTCAATGTGATCTTGGATCACTAAAATAGAAAATGTAGAGTCTTGTGCTTTGAGCTTGAGCCAATCCTTTTGTCCTTAGCATCTTGAGGGATCCACTTTTCTCATCCATGCCATGCCAATCATTGAGCTTTCCTGAAACATCTATCTTGAAATAGCATTAGCTCAATGAGATATATGTTGTTAGGAATTACCAAAACCACCCAGGGATAGTTGCACTTTCAATCTCCCCCTTTTTGGTAATTGATGACAACATATAGATCAAAGCTTCGAGAATGATAATAAGATTGAAAAACATTGTCGCTTTGAGAAGTATGTGAAAAGTAAGAGCTCCCCCTAAATTTGTGCATTATTTAATATTTGCTTTGGACTGCAAATGCATAATGAGTTAGGATCGTGGGTTACTCTTCCATATCACATACATCTTGGTGGAGCGGTCAAAATGATAATATCTAAACACATGCACTCATCACGAAGCAAAGTGAATGATCATATGAGAAAATAAGAGATAATAATATCATCCAACAAGCATTAATGTAGCATAGCATATGATCAAACACATGATCATCCAAGTATCTCACAAAAGCAAAATGTATCAAGCACACAAATAACGAAGTTCAACCACCAAAAAGACAAGATAGATCAAAAGCAACACTCTCTCTCGAAGCCTATGATCTATACATTCCCCCCCCCCTTTGGCAACAAGTTACCAAAAAGTTCATAGAAAATGCATAGTGCTAAACGACTCTCAGGCTTGGTCTTCATGTGATGGTGTAGAGATGGCTCCACGGACGAAGTCTTCTGTTGATGTAGCTGGAGCTGGTGGAGTGGGTGCTAGAGCTAGAGGCACTAAAGCTGTAGCTGGTGCAGATGATGTAGCTCTGGTGTCTGGAACAAGCACTGCAGCAGATCTCTGTCCTCTGGGCACTCTAGCAAAAGTATCAGTAGTTGACTTGCCCTTCTTCTCCTCCACATCCTCCTTGAGTTGCTCAACTACAGCTTGGATCTCTGTCACTTTGACATCAAGAGCATAGAACTTCTGCTCTATGATTCTCTCCAAGCTCTCCTGGTTTTGAGTCAGGGTGACCAAGCCCTTCACAATACTCAGAGTGGAGGCAATCAAGTAGCCAAGCTGATCTTGCTTGCTCTTCAGGAAAATCTGATATGCCTCTTCAGCAGTTGGCATCTTTGCAACCTTCTCGGCCCTTGCCTTCTCCTTCTTCTCTTGTGCTTGCACAGATGATGATTCATTTTCATCCATCACAACGGTGTTGTCCTCAAAATCAGGGTAGATGGGCAGGTGCTCCTTGTCCAAAAGATATGTGTCAGTGCCCATCTTGGAGTTTATAAGCTCCTGAATCTGTGGGGCATACCCACAACTCCTCTTCTGATCAACAGTAGTCCTTTTGATTGTTTCGACAATCAGGCTCATGACTTTGAACTTCTAAGGCACATCAAATATATGGAGCAAGTTAATTGCATGGCCTCTGATCATCTTGTGATCACCTGACTTGGGTAACAAGGTGTGCCTTAAGATCCAGTTGATAGTAGGTAATCCTGACAACATATAATATAGAGATTCAAACTTATGTGTCTCAAGTGCAGCATCTGGGATCTCTCTGTATATGTGAGGCATGGAGTTGTGGTCTTTCTTCTTCTTGGCATAGACATCCAAGTCATACTCATTCTCCTTTGGAGCATTTGTCAACTCAGACCATTCCTCAACTGTTGATTGGTAACTTGTACCCTCAGACATCCAGACTATCCTCCCATCTGGGTAGAAGTGAGCTGTGGAGTAGAACTGCATAATAAGCTCATCATTCCACTTTGTGAGCTTCTGGCCAACAAAGTCTTCTACTCCACAAGACTTGAAACTGTCATAAACTCCTGGATAGTGCTCTTCATTCTTCTTGATGTAATCCCAGTCAACCCATCTCATGTCACACACTATGGGCTTCTTGTCAAGCAGCACTGTCTCATAGAAATCCTGATGTTCCTTAGTGTGGAACTTGTAGTCCGCATCAGTTCTTCTCCTGACAGCATAGGGTCAGTCAGTCTCCACTATCTCATCCTGCATCCTTCCTGAGCTTCATGTCCTCTACAACTGGGTGAGCATCATTATGATCTAGGATCTTGGGCTTCAACTTTCTCAAGACAAGTGAGTCTTCATCTTCTTCTTCAGCAGCTTCAGGCATTGGGGCCTTGTTCTTCTCTGCAGCTGGAATACTCCTAGTGTTCCTCTTAGGTGCAGGCTTGGGCTTAGGAGTAGCAGCCTTGGGTGCATCTTTGGGCTTAGATGGAGCAGCCCCTGACCTTATAGCATCTCCCATCAGCTTCTGTGCTTTGGGTGTTGGTGCAGCAACCTCTTCCTCTTCTTCTTCAGAGTCTCTCCTCATAGAGGGCTTGCCAAGTACCTTGGCAGTAGTGGTTCTGACTCTCTTCTTCTTCTTGTCTTGGCTAGCAGCTTCATCTTCAGACTCAATGGTGAACTTCATGGTTTCACCAGTGGCAACCTTCCTAGGTTTGGAAGTTGGAATTCTCCTTGCAGGTGCCTTCTTTTGCATTCCTAGCTTAGTGGATGCAGCTGTGCCATATTCCTTCTTTAGCACCTTCTTCTTTGATGTGGCCTCATCCTCAACAGCCACATAGTCCTCATCTTCAGAATCTGAGGTCTTCTTCTTTCTGGCCCTGGTGGCTGCCTTGGGCAAATTGCTGGGTGTGCTCCTGCTGCCATCATCATAGCTGCTAGAGGGACTAGTGCCCTCACTCATCTGAACTTGCTCCTCAGACTTGTTCTGACTGTCAGTCTAATCTGACATGATGCAAACTCTGACAGTAGACCCTGTGAATAGATATAGATGAGGTAGAGCAGATGAGCATCACAAAGCACAGAGGTTTTTGCAAAAAAATGAGTCAAAAAGTTAGTTTTAGTTTTCCACAGAAAGCATTTCGGAGCTACTCATTTGTAAACTCGGTGATACCGAAGCAGCTTTTGGAACCTAAACTAGTGAACTCGGTCAGACCGAGTCACAGTTCGGTGGCACCAAGACTGCTGGGGTTTCACAAAGAATTGAACTCAGTCACACCGATTTGCAATTCTCGGTCAGACCGAGAATCACATGTGCAATGGCCTGAGCCAAATTGGTGAGACCGATTTCTACAACTCGGTTGGTCCGAGATGAGTTCAGCGGAAACCTAACCCTAAATTTTCAATTCAAAACTAATCTACAGAGTGATTTCGCTGGATAGGAAGATCTCAAACCTGGAAGATTCATGGCAATGCAATGTGCTAGGAATCGGAGTTAGGAATAGCACAAAGTTTCAAATCCATACCCTAGTTCGGCGATGGATTTGCTACAGCGACAACGGCAGGGCAGAATCCCGTTGACGGTGGCGGAGACCAGCGGCTGGAGGTCGCTGGCGACGAGGAGGACGATCCGGAGACCCGAGGAGGCAGAGCAGGCAGTGCGCGGGCGAAGAGGTTCGGAAAAGTTCCCAAATTTTGGCCCGGGGGTATATATAGCTGACCCTGTCGGTGTGACCGAGTTGAACAACTCGGTGGCACCGAGATGCATAACTGCAAGCAGTTACTGCAACTCGGTGTGACCGAAAACTTCAGATCGGTGGCACCGAGATTGAAAACCTAGATCAACTTAGTGATCTCGGTATGACCGAAATGGATGAATCAGTCAGACCGAAATGCATAAAGAGGTTTTGGAAGTTTAAGTCTATGACGAATCGGGGACTCTGAGTGCTCCTCACACATAGTGGTTCGAATCTGACTTGATCTAACTTTGTGATGTAGCACGAATAGAGTTTGAGACGAGAAAAGCATGAATAGCTATAGAAGGTTCTTAGGCATTCTTGTCCATCCACTTGGCAAAAACAAAAGAAATCAAAAAATCAAAACTACAAGTGGATGTCCTCAAATGAGTAAAATATGCAACCAACATGCTCACACAATAAAATGACAAATGAAATATGTGACAGAGCATGCACAACCAATCTAGCATCTATCAAGCAATTGGCGATGACTAGGTCGTCTATATATGAGTATATTGACATAGGAGTCAAATGAGAACATTTGATCATAGGTCATACTCATAGTTTAAGCACAAGTGGGGTTACCACTTTTACATAAAGAATTGTTGTGTTCACATCATTAGAGTTGCTTTGGCTCAATTATTTGAGTAAAGCTCCCCCTAGATGTGAGATCCCCCCCTAAGAGGGATGAACTAACCTTGGGTTTAGTCGATGATGACTTCATGTAGGTGTTGAAGATGTGGATGCTCAATGTTGATGTAGATCGTTTGGAGCAATCCTTTGGAGTGAGTTGCACTTTCAATACCTACACGGGTTAGTCTCACAAGGAACAAACAAGGATACCCATAGACATAGAGTGACGCACACAAAAGATGATGTCCATGAAAGCATTAGGTTACCTTGTCCCTTGTCTTACCAACAAGAGGGTTTGTGACTCCTTGAACTAGTGCAAGATGTGGAAGTTAATTGCACTTGTCCTTGCCAAAATGATAAGAGTGATATATGTTGGCGGAGTCACCCTCAAGAACTCTCTAGTTCTTCTTCTTCGAGATCCACATCATCTTGATGGGAATCCTTGGAGTTGTAGTCGTACTTGATGTAGTAGAACTTGATGTAGTCTTGGGAACCCACTTTACCAAGGCCTTAGGAGCTTCTTCAAATGCATCAATCTCCTCTTGAAGCTTGTCCTTGCCTTTTTGCTTGTGGTCTTGTGGTGGAAGATCATCTTGAGCTTGTGTCCCTTTGAAAGAAGTAGGATCATACTTCTCTTATTGAGGAACAAACTTCGTCTAGGGGTATTGATCTTCTTCCCACTCAACTCCATTGGCATTGAACTTTCGTTCAAAACCAACACCTTGATTCTTCCGGTGCCTTCCTTGCTTACGAACAATTTCCTCGAATTGCTTACTCCCGGCAAGGCTCTTGTAAACACCTTTCTCTATAATTCCCTTCAGTAAACTATTTTCTTGCTCAAGTGTAACTTGGCTAAGAGAATCATTAGTGGAATCAAGAGAACTACTAGAAGCAACAACATTGGATTTAGCATGATGATTGTTACTACTAGAGGAAGATTCCTTCTTGTTCTTGTTACTAGACTTGACTTGAGGCATGTAAGTAGATAAGAGTAAACGCTTGGCAATGTAAGAATAACTTTTCTTATGAAGATCATCATTGATTGCCTTTAAGATCTCATGCTCTTGCTCAAGGTTGAGCTTTTCAAAGCGTAACTTCTCATGAGTCCTTAAAAGTTCTCCATGATCTCCTAAGATAGTTTCATGAGCTAACTTAAGAGAGTTTAGTTCCTTAGTTAGGAGCTCAATCTTCTCCTTATCATTTTCATTCGTTTTATCTTGATTAGCATGATTAATTGACGTTTCATCATAGTATTCATCACTAGAGTTGTCAACAAGTAAATCATCATCACCTAACAAGTCATCTTCATCACTATTGAAATCAACATACTCGGGGTGTGATACCTTTGGGACTTTAGCCATGAAGCATCTTCCAAGTCCTTCGTTTGGTGAATCAAATATGTCGTAGGAGTTGGTAGACACAAGTGCTAGACCGGCAACACCTTCATCTTGAGTATATTCGGAGTCGGAGTGATAGCTTCTCTTGGAGTGATTATCGGAGTCGGAGTTGGATACCCATTCACCAACATGAGCTTGATGTCTTCGTTTTGTGTAGCTCCTTGATGACTTGTCCTTCTTTCCGAATCCTTGCTTCTACGGGATGTTCTTCGTTCATAACGATCATCACTACTTCTCTCTCTTGATGGTGATTCTTCTCTTCTACTTCTTTTTGGAGAATCTTCTCTTCTTTTGCAGGGTGCCCTACACTCATTGGAATAGTGTCCGGGTCTTCCACAATTGTAGCAATTACGCTCACGACTAGAAGATCTTTTGTCGTTGTAGGACCTTGACTTGGAACTTCTTTCCTTGCTTCTACTCTTGTAGAACTTGTTGAAGTTCTTCACCATTAGGCTCAATTCTTCATTGAAGGTTTGTTTCTCACTTGATGATGTGGAAGCTTCACATGAGGCTTTGTAAGCACCACTTGACTTGTTGTGGAGCTCCTCCTTATCCTTGAGTGACATCTCATGAGCAACAATTCTTCCAATGACTTCTGTTGGCTTGAGATCTTTGTAATTGGGCATCATTTGGATCAATGTGCACATGGTATCATATTTTCCATCCAAAGCTCTTAGGATCTTCTTGATGATGAATTTGTCGGTCATCTCTTCACTTCCTAAGCCGGTATTCTCATTTGTGATAAGAGCAAGCCTAGAGTTCATTTCAACGACACCTTCACCATCCTTCATTTTGAACTTGTCAAGCTGAATTTGAAGCACATCCAACTTGGATTCCTTGACGGAGTCGGTACCTTCGTGCATATCAATCAAAGTATCCCAAATTTCCTTTGCATTCTCAAGACGACTGATTTTGTTGAATTCTTCGGGGCACAATCCGTTGAAGCGGATATCACAAGCTTGAGCATTTTACCGCAGCATATTCAACTCTTCCGTGGTAGATTGACGGTTCGGTTCTCTCCCATCAAAGAATTCACCTTGCAAGCCAATACACACAATAGCCCAAACGGCGGGGTTATGTCCATGAATATGCATTTTCATCTTATGCTTCCAACTAGCAAAATTAGTACCATCAATGTAAGGACCTCTATAGTGGTAATTTCTCTCGTAGACGCCATACTCTCCTAGGTTGTGAAACCAAGGCTATGACCACCAAAAGCTATGGAAATCAAAGCAAATGGAGACCGAAGCTCTGATACCACTTGTAGGATCGAAAGTATGTCTAGAGGGGGGTGATTAGACTACTTGACCAAATAAAAATCTAACCTTTTCCCAATTTTAGTTCTTGGCAGATTTTAGCAACTTAGCACAATTCAAGCAATCTTAACACAATTCAAGCAAGCATGCAAAGAGTATATGAGCAACGGAAAGTAAAGCATGCAACTTGCAAGAATGTAAAGGGAAGGGTTTGGAGAGTGCAAACGCAATAGGAGACACGGATGGTTTTGTCGTGGTTCCGATAGGTGGTGCTATCGTACATCCACGTTGATGGAGACTTCAACCCACGAAGGGTAATGGCTGCGCGAGTCCACGGAGGGCTCCTCCCACGAAGGATCCACGAAGAAGCAACCTTGTCTATCCCACCATGGTCGTCGCCCACGAAGGACTTGCCTCACTAGGGTAGATCTTCACGAAGTAGGCAATCTCCTTGCCCTTACAAACTCCTTGGTTCAACTCCACAATCTTGTTGGAGGCTCCCAGGTGACACCTAGCCAATCTAGGAGACACCACTCTCCAAGAAGTAATAAATGGTATGTTGATGATGAACTCCTTGCTCTTGTGCTTCAAATGATAGTCTCCCCAACACTCAACTCTCTCTCTCTCTCTCTCTCTCTCTCTCTCTCAGGATTTGGATTTGGTGGAAAGAAGATTTGCGTGGAAAGCAACTTGGGGAAGGCTAGAGATCAAGATTCATATGGTAGGAATGGAATATCTTGGCCTCAACACAAGTGTAGTTGGTTCTCTCTCAGAAAATGTAGATTGGAAGTGTAGGCACGTTTTGATGGCTATCTCCATGAATGAAGAGTGGGTGTAGGGGTATATATAGCCTCCACACAAAATCTAACTGTTACACACAACTTTCCAATCTCGATGGGACCGAATTGTGAAACTCGGTCGGACCGATGTAGCAAATCATGTGACCTTTAGGATTTTCGGTGGGACCGACATGCAACTCGGTAGGACCGATATGGTTAGGGTTAGGGCATAACATAATCTCGGTGAGACCGATTACACAAACTCGGTGGGACCAATTTTGGTAATGGACACACAGAGGGTTGGTCAGGAAAACTCGGTCGGACCGATTCGCTCATCTCGGTGAGACCGAAACATTACGAAAGGGAAATAGAGAGTTTGCATTGCAATCTCGGTGGGACCGCTCGCTCATCTCGGTTTGACCAAAACGTTACGAAGGTAAATAGAGAGATTACAATCCCATCTCGGTGAGACCGAGATCCCTATCGGTGAGACCGATTTGCCTAGGGTTTGTGGCAGTGGCTATGACATCTGAACTCGGTGGCGCCAGATAGGAAGAATCGGTGGGGCCGAGTTGGATTTTTGGTTTGGGTCATATGTGGATATGAGAAAGTAGTTGAGGGCTTTGGAGCATATCACTAAGCACTTTGAGCAAGCAAGCCATTAAGCAACACCTCATCCCTCCTTGATAGTATTGGCTTTTCCTATAGACTCAATGTGATCTTGGATCACTAAAATAGAAAATGTAGAGTCTTGTGCTTTGAGCTTGAGCCAATCCTTTTGTCCTTAGCATTTTGAGGGATCCACTTTTCTCATCCATGCCATGCCAATCATTGAGCTTTCCTGAAACATCTATCTTGAAATGGCATTAGCTCAATGAGATATATGTTGTTAGGAATTACCAAAACCACCCAGGGATAGTTACACTTTCAACCATGAACTGTAGCTTCTTGAGTCCAAATAGGGTCAAGCCGAACTATAAACTTCTTACGTGCAGGGTGCCTCCAGCGCTACCCAAGGAATTCTGGATGTATATTTATGTATACGGGAAAACATGTACAGTCTTCTTATGGGGCGATCTATGGGGAAGGGCTGCTAAACAAGCGCAGGTTTATCTGAGCTTTTACACGTAGGTGTGCGCCGAACACGTTTGGCTGTGTCGGCGGTCTTGAGGACCGATGAGTTGTTCGGCTTAAAAAGGCCACTTCGTGCTTCGGCTACTAGAGCCGCCGCGTATTCTTCTGTATGAAGAGAATGCTCCGTACTTCCTCTCACCGTGATAACGCCACGCGGTCCAGGCATCTTGAGCTTAAGATAAGCATAGTGTAGGACTGCATTGAAACGGGCGAAGGTCGTTCGTCTGAGTAGTGCGTGATAGCCACTTCGAATGGAGCAATGTCGAAGATTAGCTCCTTGCTTTGAAAGTTGTCGAGAGAGCCGAAGATGACGTCCAATGTTAGGGTGCCCGTGCAGCGGGCCTCTACGCCTGGTATTACTCCTTTAAAGGTAGTGCTGCTTTGCTTGATTCTTGACGGGTCTATCCCCATCTTGCAGACAGTGTCCTGATATATCAGATTGAGACTACTGCCGCTGTCCATGAGGACTCGGGTGAGGTGGTATCTGTTAATTATTGGGTCGAGCACTAAGGCAGCCAAGCCCCCGTGACGGATACTAGTCGGATGATTCCTGCGATCGAAGGTGATCGGACAAGCCAACCATGGATTGAATTTGGGGGCGACAGGCTCTATAGCATACACGCCCCGGAGTGCGCATTTGCGCTCCCTCTTTGGGATATGAGTGACATAAATCATGTTCACTGTTTTGCCGGTGGAAATTTCTTCTCTCCCCCCATATTCAGCTGGCGAGATTCATCCTCGTCTTTGCTTTGTGGTCCCTTCCCCTTGTGTTTGGCGTTGAGCTTGCCGGCCTGCTTGAAGACCCCACATTCTCTGTTGGTATGATTGGCTGGTTTGTCGGGGGTGCCATGAATCCGGTAGGACCTTTCGAGAATTTTATCTAGGCTAGATGGACCATCTCTGCTGCCTTTAAGTGACTTTTTCCGTTGACCGTGTCTGGAGCCCCTGAATCCGGCATTTACCGTTGTATTGTCCGGGATTTCTCTATTGTTTCGACGTTTGTTTTTATTGCATCGTGGCTTTCCATTGCCATCCCTGACTTTGGATGTGCCAGGATCGTTGGTGCTGCTACGGGCCAACCAGCTGTCCTCTCCCATGCAAAAGCGGGCCATGAGTGTAGTTAAGGCTGCCATTGTCCTTGGCTTTTCCTCGCCTAGGTGTCTGGCTAGCCATTCATCCCGAACACTGTGTTTGAAAGCTACTAAGGCTTCGGTGTCCGGGCAGTCGATGATTTGGTTCTTCTTAGTGAGAAATCGGTTCCAAAGCTTACGGGCTGACTCTCCGGGTTGTTGGGTTATGTGACTTAGATCGTCCGCATCCGGAGGTCGGACATAGGTCCCTTGGAAATTGTCCCTGAAAGCGTCCTCAAGTTCTTCCCAGCTTCCAATGGAATTTTCGGGGAGGCTTTTCAGCCAGTGCCGAGTTGGTCCTTTTAGCTTGAGGGGTAGGTATTTGATGGCGTGGAGATCGTCTCCGCAAGCCATGTGGATGTGAAGAATAAAGTCTTCTATCTAGACCGCAAGCTCTGTCGTTCCGTCGTATGCCTCGATATTCACGGGTTTAAACTCTTCTGGAAATTCATGATCCAGTACCTCATCGGTGAAGCACAAGGGGTGTGCAGCACCCCTGTATTTGGTTGTGTCGCGGCGCGGGCCCGACGGTTGCCATGTTCGGTGTTGGTTCTGAACTGGTAAGTTACCTGCATATTTGGTTTGTTGGCCCTGATCCTGTGCGGGAACGCGTTCCCTGGATCCATAAATGGACCTGGTTCTGCCAGCCCTTTTGTCCAGGTCTTCACGTAAATTGTGTTTCTGGTTCTGGGTTGCGACCTCCTTTCCTTTATGGGGAGGGGGTGCGATTATGTGTACGGCGTTATTAGCCACTCTGTCTCGACTATGAGGTGGTCGGCCTGGTTGATTGGCCGTATTGTTATCTGGCGGTATGGGCGCAATAGCATCGTCGTCGAATTCGGGCAGCAGTTTGTGTTTGGGGTAGCTATTTGTTTGGCAATTACGCCGTATTTTTCCGCAGTGTCGAGCACTTCATTCCATTTATTATTGAGCATATCATGTGTGGCTTTAAGCCATTGCTTCTGCTTCTTCAAGCTCCTCGCGGTGGCGATAAGTCTCTGGTGGAGGTGCTCTTGTTCCAATTGTTTTTCCGGGACGATGAATGCATCTTCATCCCGACTGTTCTCCTCTTCAGAGACAGGTTGATAATTGGGGTCTTCGGCATCGCTGTGATCGGACAGGGGGCCCGGACTGTGTTCGCCATCACCTTGCTCATCCTGCTCCATTGCTGGGTCCACGGTTTCTTCATTGTCTTTGGCGTCGTCCGGGGTGTTATTCCCTCCTGTGCCGGTATTGCTATTTTTACCATGGCGTGGTTTCGAGCGGCAGCGCTGACGTTGGTGCTTTGGCTGCTTTCTAGGAGTTTTATCCTCAACTGGGTCCTTTTTGTCATCGCCATTGTCTTCTTTGGGTGTATCCACCATGTATATGTCATAAGAGGAGGTGGTTGTCCAGCGCCCTGTGGGCGGTGGCTCTCGTTCTTCTCCGGCATCGTCGTCCATACCGTCGATGTCTTCAGAGTCGAAATCAAGTGTGTCGGTCAAATCATCGACAGTGGCTATCAAGTGGGTGGTGGGTGGGTAATGAAGTTCTTCGTCGTTCGCTTCCCACTCAAGCTGGACATAGTTCGGCCAAGAATCTCCTACCAAGGAGAGAGACTTTAATGAGTTTAACACATCGCCTAGGGGTGAGTGTTGGAAGATGTCCGCGGAGATGAACTCTGAGATTGGCACCCGGTCAGATTCGATGGGTGCGGATACATGCGGTTCGGAGCCTATGGCCGGAGAAGAGTCCGAGATTCCAATAACACAGGCCTAGTTGGAGGTCAGATCTATGTTCGGCTCTAGCACCACTGAGACGGCGGCCTCTATGGCGAGGTTAAGCTTCCCGTCCTCGGATGGCGCGCTCTGCTCTGGATCTAAGGCCAGAGCGATTACAGGCGCTATCTCCTGCGCACAGTCCGATGACAGATTTAGGTCATATTCATCGTGGTGGCAGGGCGCGGCTGTCATGGGCTCGAATCCGTTGAGGATCAAGTCTCCGTGGATTTTGGCAGTGTAGTTCAATCTTCCAAACCTAAGCTGATGGCCAGGAGCGTAGCAGCCCATCTGCTCCAGATGGCCAAGCGAGTTGGCCCGTAGTGCGAGGCTGCCGAATACGAAAATCTATCCGGGGAGAAAAACCTTACCCTGCACTGCGTTGTTGTAGATGATTTAGGGAGCCATGAAGCCTTACGGTGACGACACAGTGGAACTCTCAATGAAAGCACCAATGTTGGTGTCAAAACCGGCCGATCTCGGGTAGGGGGTCCCGAATTGTGCGTCTAAGGCTAATGGTAATAGGAGGCGGGGGACACAATGTTTACCCAGGTTCGGGCCCTCTTGATGGAGGTAATACCCTACTTCCTGCTTGATTGATCTTGATGATATGAGTATTACAAGAGTTGATCTACCACGAGATCGTAGAGGCTAAAACCCTATTGCGTATTCTAGAGTTTATCAGTGGTGGTAGGAGCTAGCCTATGATTATGATTGTTCTTGTCCTACGGACTAAACCCTCCGATTTATATAGACACCGGAGGGGGCTAGGGTTACACAGAGTCGGTTATAGAGAAAGGAATTTTTCACATCCGAATCGCCAAGCTTGCCTTCCACGCAAAGGAGAGTCCCACCCGGACACGGGCCGAAGTCTTCTATCTTGTATCTTCATGGCCCAACAGTCCAGCATATACATATAGTCCGGCTGTCGGAGGACCCCTTAATCCAGGACTCCCTCAGTGGTGTATCAAGCCCATGTATTTCTTCAATAGGAGGTAAATTTTTGACATCCTCAACTTTAATACCTTTTTGCTTCATAGATTTCTTTGCCTCTTGCATATCTTCAGGACTGAGATATAATATACCCCTCTTCTTCGGAGTGGGTTTAGGCGGTGGTTCAGGAATAGTCCAATCATCATAATTTTTCAATATGTTATTCAATAATTCTTCAGCTTGAGCAATATTTCGTTCCCTGAAAACACAACCAGCACAACTATCTAGGAAGTCCCTAGAAGCATCGGTTAGTCCATTATAGAAGATATCAAGTATTTCATTTTTCTTAAGAGGATGATCAGGCAAAGCATTAAGTAACTGGCAAAGCCTCCCCCGAGCTTGTGGGAGACTCTCTTCTTTAGTTTGAATAAAGTTAAATATTTCCTGTAAGGCAGCTTGTTTCTTATGAGCAAGAAAATATTTTTTAGAGAAGTAGTAATCATATCCTGGGGACTACACACACAACTAGAAGCAAGAGTATTGTACCAAGCTTTAGCATCACCCTTTAATGAGAAAGGAAATGATTTGAGAATAAAGTAGTATCAAGTTTTCCGATTATGAGTAAAAAGGGTAGCTGTATCATTCAACTTAGTAAGATGTGCCACAACAGTTTCAGTTTCATAACCATGGAAAGGATCAGATTCAACCAAAGTAATTAACTCTGGGTCAACAGAGAATTCATAATCCTTATCATAATTAAAGATAGGCGAAGTAGCAAACTTAGGATCACATTTCATTCTAGCATTCAGAGATTTTTCTTTATACTTGTGTAATAATTTCTCCAGATCATCTCTATCCTTACAAGAAAGAATATCTCTAGTTGCCTCTTCACTCATAACATAGCCTTCTGGTACCTTAGGAAATTAATATCCAGGAGGGCTAGCTCTAGCAAGTGTTTCAGGAGTTTCAGTTTCAAGCTTATCATCATATTCAACAACATCATGTTGTATTACTCTAGCAATTTGTTCATCAAGAAATTCACCAAGTGGCACATCATCATTATCGAGCATGGTACTAGCATCATCATAAGCATCATTCATAGTAGAAGTAGCATCATCAATAACTTGCGACATATCAGAATTAATAGCATGTGGGTGGTGTTGCAAGTTTACTCATAACAGAAGGTGAATCTTAGTCTTTGGATCCTTCAGATTCTTCATAGTGATAAATTGATAATAATCCCAAGTGACTCAATAAATATAGCTATGCTCCCCGGCAACGGCGCCATAAAAAGGTCTTGATAACCCACAAGTATAGGGGATCGCAACAGTTTTTGAGGGTAGAGTATTCAACCCAAATTTATAGATTCGACACAAGGGGAGCCAAAGAATATTTGAAGGTATTAGCAGCTGAGTTGTCAATTCAACCACACCTAGAAATTATATATCTGCAGCAAAGTGATCAGTAGCACAGTAATATGATAGTTTTTATAGTAGCGACAACAGCAATAGTAACAGTAACAGTGATAGCAGTATTTTGTAGCAAGTGTGACAGTAGCAGCAGCAGTAGTAACTTAGCAGAAACAATATAAGATAAATTCGTAGGCATTGAATCGGTGACTTGTTGGATGATATTCATCATTTGACAGCTATAACCTAGGGCGATACGGCACTAGCTCCAGTTCATCAATATAATAGGCATGTATTCCGTAAATAGTCATACGTGCTTTATTAAAAGAACTTGCATGACATTATCTGTCCTACCCTCCCGTGGCAGCGGAGTCTATATTGGAAACTAAGTGATATTAAGGCCTCCTTTTAATAGAGAACCGGAACAAAGCATTAAGACATAGTGAATACACGAACTCCTCAAACTACGGTCATCACCGAGATTGGGCCCGGTTGTTGTCACTCCGGGGTTGTCGGATCATAACTGTAGTAGGTGACTATAACTTGCAAGATCAGTTCAAAAACATGGATATAATGATGAATTCATAAACGGTTCAGATCTGAGTTCATGGCACCCGGGCCCAAAGTGACAAGCATTAAGCATAGCAAGGCCATAGCAACATCAATCTAAGAACATAGTGGATACTAGGGATCAGGCCCTAACAAAACGAACTCGATTACATGATGAATCTCATCCAACTCCTCACCGACCAGCGAGCCTACGAAGGAATTACTCACTCTCGGTGGGGAGCATCATGGAATTGGCGATGAAGATGGGTTGGTGATGACGAAGAACAAAGATCCCCCACTCCGGAGCCCCAAACGGACTCTAGATCTGCCCTCCCGACGAAGAATAGGGCTTGGTGGCCGCTCCGTCTCGTGGATCGCGATAATTCTTTCTTCCCGATTTTTTGCTAGAAATATGTGATTTTGTAGTACCAGGGGGGTCGTCTGCGGGGCCACTAGGTGGGTACAACCCACCTGGGCATGCCAGGAGAGGGGCGCGCGCCCTGGTGGGTTGTGCCCACCCAGGTGCCCCTCTCCGGAAAGTCTTGGCTCCAGAAATTCTTATTATCTATACTACTATTAAAAGATCAAACATAACTCCCTCTAAAGCCACACAACGAAGTGTACACAAGATAACCAGGACCCTCGGATCAAATCAGTTAAAACATATTCTACCGTTCATATTAAGCTGATGATCTGCCATCCTAATCAATGGCTCAGATCAAATGTTCTGCCTAGCAGACGTTTGCCAATCCCCCTGCTGCCGTCTTCATCCGCCTCTCGCTGCATGATTAGCAGCACCCACACATTGCTAATCCAATTTGGTTGCTAATAAGCCTCCGCACATATGTGCCTCTTTCCTTTACGCATTCTCCTCCATTTCTGCCCCTCCCGCACGCCACCGCCAGCCCGAACACACGTACTCCCCTCCTCTGCGTTGACGCTGCTCAAGTGCGCCCCCTTCTCTGTGCCTCCCTCCGGCCGCCGGCCATGGGATATGGGATGGAGGGACCTGTCCACCTTGGGATGGACGCCACGGAAGAGACTATCTGGACGCCGCCGCCTGGCGCAGTCCAGGGTGCTTGCGACGCGACCAATCGTCCAGGTCGGCCCCTCACCGATCTATGTTGGCTTTTGCATCGCCATGCCGCCGTCTTCATCGACCTCTCACTGTGTACTGTTATGGGTGGCCGGCGAACAAACCCACCTACTGCCATATCCGCCTCAAGATTCAATGCACCTCACCCATCCTTCGTTTCACAGGTCTGCCCCCAATTTGTTGTGTCGCCATCCCTGTCACTGGTACAGCAGATCCATTCGGGTTTTTTTCACATTTGAGAGAAGATGGATAAGTAACTAATTTGTCTCCAGATTATCATTAGTTCGTGCTATTTATCCATCAGTTTGTCATAATCATATTTTGACGCCAGCACACATATCCTATTGTGTTTATGTATTTGTGGTTCAAGAGATGAACAGATGCGCTCCTATCTGATTGGTATTTTTGAAAAAACTTGTTTCTGTTTGGCCGTGCAAAAGGTGGATTTTCTCTTCAGGTTTTATTTATCTCTGTGATACAAACTTCACCACATTGGAGCTGAGATGATGTGTGTGATGTAGCCTTTGTTCATACTTGAATTGAATGCTCACGAGCTTTGGTGGTTGATATTTTGCAGGATGTTTCAATAGCCCTGCACAGCTACATTGACGACCGAGCGAGCAAGCAGGCGTGTAATGCAAAATATCAGATGTGAGGTTCAGGACCAAATCCACCGGAACCGATATATGGAATTCAGAGGTGCATGTACTGACGAATTCTCATGGTGACTCTGTTAATGTAGAATCAATTTTCAGAAAATGACTTTTCTTTGTTACCACTTAGCTGTAGTCTGCCGCATATCCAGAAAGATCGTTATGCATATTTTTTCTGTCTTATATCCTAACATTCATTTCTTTGATGATCAGTACAACAGAACTTGTTGAGTACCTTTAGAATGGTTATTTTAGTGACTTAACTTCTCTCTTTTTTGTAAGGAACCTTTAGAGAAGTTGAAGCTAAGCATCAAAGTATGGAATATTTTTACCAACAACAACCAAGAGATTCCCATGTCCTAGGGCCCGGTCATATGCAGGTTGTGTCGCTCTGCAAGAAAAGACACCATCCATGATTGTTGATGGCTTTGGCCTTTTAATCCTCTTGTGTGCTTTTTCCCGTAGAGAATTTGAGTGTTAAGAGCTCTCAGAAGTCAATCACAAGTTCACCATCCATGATTGTTGATGGTAAACATTTAGTAAGTAGTGACTTCCTGATTCTGCATTCAATCTAATAATCAATTCAATAAGTTGACTTTTGCGAGATGCTCCAGTGCTCTATTGAATGTAGCTTTGAATATGCGAATGCCTCTACAAGCTTTGCATAAAAAGGTAATGTTCCGTCTTTAAATTGTCTAAGCTTGTGGGACGGAGCCAACTTTCTTACTTACTCGACGTCTATATCATGCATGTTAAGGGCGTTGTCTCTATATTTTTAATGCGAATGACAGAGTAATATGTGAATAACATTTGCATTGGTGTAAGCTTCCACGTTTGCTACAGTAGGGAGAGTTGGTCTAGCGTCATTAGTTTATTTGTTGATACACTAACAAGTTACCCTGTGGGATTTCTCGACTGTTTGGAGCCCTGTTCGCATGCAAGATTACTAGGAGAACCGTGCACAATTCCTCGACTGTTTGACATCGTTGATGCAGGCGCTCTGCTCCACTACTCTATCTCATACTGTATATTTCCCCTCTTTATATGTAGATAAAGTATAGCATGTAAATATGTTTAAGTTCAGAAATATCGTTTTCCCTTCTATCTTCACTTATACTGTTTGGGTTAGTAAAAATGTAACTACATTTAGCGGATGTGTTATTTGAAGCCAGATTATAGGATTATTCAACTGGTGTTGTTGATGATCTGATCTAGAATTTGCTATGATGTATAACCATCAGTTCAGTAGATGATTCCTTTATATTATTCCAAAGGCTTCGCAATGAATTTGGATTAAAGTTATGAACATGATACACTGAAAATTGGTAGAAGGACATCATGAATTTGTAATTATAGGAAATGATTGTACTTTCTAGGTCTATTTCTCTATGGTCTTGCTTCTTAATTTGGTTTTATCTTGGGTGAATTTTCAAAGCAGACATGAGTGTTATCCTTTGTGTTTAGCATGCCTTCTTTAATGGTAAGAAACACATTAGATATATTTGAATTTTAGTTGAGTAAATGAGTATGAGTACAAATAAATTAAAAACACAAAGCAAAAGCTTTGACGTTTCATTGATTAAGCAGAAGATTGTCCAGTCAATCATGGAAAACTAGGAGAAAAGAAAAATAAAAGGGGCAAGCCCACTCTAGAACACCGTAAACACACATGGCTAAGCCCACACTCGACAGCGTGGCGAATGCCACAACACCGACCACACAAACACACACTAGCTGGTGGACTCGCTCCGTCGAACAAGCCGCTCTTCCATCACCTGCCGGAAAGAAGTCATGAAGCACTCTCCTGCGATGATGAAGAAACAAGCATTCCACATTCCTGTACTGGTTGCAACCCAGCAACCCACACGACGCGAGGTCCAAGTCATCGAAGTTGCAAAGCTCTCGGGGTCGCTGCCCTGACGTCCACTGCTCCAACACGCCTTGCACGCTCAACTGGTACCACTTCTAGGGTCGTCCCCCTGACATGCCATGGCAGAGACGTGCGTTGCACTACACGCTTACTAGTTGATATAAAAAATTCTCGCAAAGTTTCGTTCCATTCCGAGAACTTTTATTTCTGCACAAAAACAACACCATGGTAGTTCTACTGAAAACAGCGTCAGTCCGGGGTTAGTTTCATTCAAATCATGCAAATTAGAGTCCAAAACAAAAGGATAAACGTGAGAAAAAGTAGATACGTTGGAGACGTATCAGCTCTCGTCAAGTATGCCGACTCTGATAGCACTAAAGACCCATAGTCCAATGAGGAGAAGACTGTGAAGGGGAAGAAGAGTGGCAACCCAAAGGGACAACATAACACGGCGTCTCAAGGTGGCAATGGTAAACGTAAGGTGGACGGCAGTTTGATTTTGTGGCTAACACCAACACGCAGAACAATAACCAGCGTCGTAAGGGAAAAATGCAAGCGCACAGGTTTGGAGGGCCGAAGTTCAACCTTGAGGCCATGATGAATCAGCCTTGTCCAAAGCACGGAACCCAGGATAAGCCGGCCAGTCATTTGTGGAAGGATTGCTTCATCATGAGGGAGTATATAAACTCTAGTTTTTTCCAGAACAATCATGGCCCGCATGGCGGTTCAGGTTCCGGCTCTCATGGACCTGGTTTTGGAGGTGGCGGTTCAAGCTCTAGCTTTCAAGACCAAGGTAATCAAGGTGGTTTCAGTCAGCAATCTGATCAAGGAAATCAGCAGCAGTAGTCTGGTTATCAGAGTAATCCAAAGCAGTTGAATAGTGGTCAATATCATGTGTTCACCACGAGTCTGTGCAAGCGAGATCTGAAAATCCATAAGAGGGCGGTGAATTCAATTGATCCGACTGTGCCTCGTTATTTGAGGTGGTCTCGGCAGCCTATTGTATGGAGCCGGGAGGATCACCCGCCCCGGGTTGATAATCCAGGTCAGTTGGCATTGGTGGTTGCTCCTCAGGTAGGAGGGTATAAGCTTACAAAGGTACTCATGGATGGGGGAAGCAGTATCAATATCATTTACTATGAGACTTTTCGTCGTATGAATTTGACTAACAAAGATCTTAAGGCGTCTTCTACTGTTTTCCATGGGGTGGTGCTTGGTAAGTCGGCGTATCCAGTGGGTAAGATAACACTGGAGGTAGCTTTTGGAGATGACCAGGATTCCAGAGCTGAGAAATTGACCTTTGAAGTGGTTAAGATCAAAAGCCCATACCATGCTTTGTTTGGGCGGCCGACTTAGCCCAAGTTTATGGCACGGCCATGTTATATTTATTTGCAGCTTAACATGTCGGGTCATAAGGGCACCATCACGGTGCATGGTGATAGAAAGATTGCTCTGGATTGTGAAGAAGGTGATGTTGCGTATGCCAAGTCGGCTTGTGCTACAAAGGAGTTGAAGTTTTATAAAGACAATGTTGACCTGGTGGATATGACGCCTTTGAAGAAGACAACTACAGAAAATGACCCCCTGTTGAAGTTTAAATCGGTAGATGGCACTAAGTTTGTTGATTTTGTGCCTGGCGACTCGTCCAAGCAGTTCAGCATCAGTGCTAATATGGATCCGAAATAGGAAAGTGCGCTCATCGAGTTCATCCGTGAGCACTAGGACATCTTTGCATGGAAACCTTCTGACATGCTAGGTGTACCGAGGGAACTCGGTGAGCACACCCTTACTGTGGATCCAAAGTTTAAGCCGGTCAAGCAGTTTCTTCGTCGTTTTAATGAAGAGAGGCGTAAGGCCATTGGTGAAGAAGTGACCCGGCTCTTGGCGGCAGGGTTTATCATTGAAGTTTTTCATCCTAAGTGGTTGGCTAACCCGGTGCTGGTACTTAAGAAAAATGGCACTTGGTGTATGTGTGTGGATTATACAGACCTTAATAAGGCATATCCGGCTGATCCTTTTGCTCTCCCTCGTATTGATCAGATTATTGATGCTACGGCGGGTTGTGAGCGTTTGAGCTTTTTGGGTGCTTATTCTGGTTATCATTAGATCAAGATGGCAGTTAAGGACCAGGAAAAGACAACTTTCATCACTCCCTTTGGAGCCTTCTGCTATGTATCTATGCCTTTTGGGCTCAAGAGTGCCCAGGCGACTTACCAACGGTGTGTTCAGAATTGCCTTCATGGCTAGATTGGACACAATGTTCATGCCTATGTGGATGATATTGTTGTGAAATCCAGGAAGAAGGAGACTTTGATAGAAGATCTGAAAGAGACCTTTGACAATCTTCGGGTCTATAAAATGATGCTTAACCTGGCCAAGTGTGTCTTTGGCGTGCCAGCAGGCAAGTTATTAGGTTTCCTGGTTTCCGAGAGGGGCATTGAAGCTAACCCCAAGAAAATCAAGGCTATCACTTCTTTGGCTAAGTCGGTGTGTATCAATGACGTCCAGCGTTTGGCGGGTCGTATTGCGGCTTTGAGCCGGTTTGTAAGCCGCCTGGGAGAGAAGGCTATCCCTTTGTATCAAATGATGAAGAAGACAGATGACTTTGTCTAGAGCGATGCTACTAATGAGGCGTTTGAGGCGCTTAAAAAACAGCTGGCTGAGCCACCAGTTCTTGGAGATCCTATTGAGAAGGAGCCTTTGCTTTTATATGTGGCTCCAAACAACCGAGTTGTTAGTGTGGCAGTTGTGGTTGAAAGGAAGGAGTCGGGCAAGGAGTATCCGGTTCAAAGGCCGGTTTATTATGTCAGTGAGGTACTTATTGAATCTAAGTAGAGATACCCACATTGGCAGAAATTGGTTTACGGCGTGTTTATGGACAGTAGCAAGTTGAAGCCATATTTCCTTGGTCATCCCATCACTGTGGTTATTTCTTTCCCTTGGGGGATATTATTCAAAATAGAGAAGCCACAGGTCGGGTAGCTAAGTGGGCCATTGAGCTTGGACCCCATGGCTTGAAGTATGTGCCTCGGACGGCTATAAAATCTCAAACACTTGTAGACTTCATCAATGATTGGACAGAGCTACAAATGCCTGAGGATAAGCTGGATAATACATATTGGACTATTCATTTTGATGGATCCATGCAATTGGAAGGCTCGGGGGCTGGAGTTATATTGACTTCCCCACGAGGTGATAAATTTTGTTATATTTTAAGGTTGATTTTCCCTTGTACTAACAATGTAGCCGAGAATGAAGCCTTACTCCATGGTCTTCGGATGGCTAAAGAGATGAATCTAAGCTGGGTAAGGTGCTTTGGCGACTCAGATTTGGTGGCTCAGCAAGTGTCAGGAACTTGGGATTCAAAGGACCCACTCATGGCGGCTTATCACCGAGAGGTTGACACTATTGCTTGTCATTCCAAAGGTTATCAAGTGGAGCATGTTGATCGCAGGAAAAATGAGGCTGCTGATGCTTTAAGCCGGCTGGGGTCTCAGCGTAAGCCTGTCCCCCCTAATGTTTTGCATAACCCATCAGTTAAGTTGCCTACGGAGGAGGACTTGGCAGTTCCTGACCCGGAGGCATAGTTGGTGGCGGCTCTCCATGTCATCCCTGATTGGACTGTTCCATATTTGGCTTATATGACCCGTGGTGAGTTACCAGAGGATCAAACCTTGGCCAGGCAAATAACCCGGAGGTCTAAGTCAATGATTATTGTCAATGGAGAGCTACACAGATGCAGTGTGACAGGAGTGTTTCAAAGATGCATTTCTCCTGAGGAGGGCCGTGAAATTCTAAGGGAGATTCATGAAGGAGATTGCGGTCATCATGCCGACTCTAAATCTCTTGTTGCTAAAGCTTTTCGTCATGGGTTTTATTGGCTGATGGCTCATGCTGATGCGGAAGATCTGGTCAGTAAATGTGATGGTTGTCAGAAATTTTCAAGACGAGCTCATGTGCCGGCTCAAGAATTGAGGATGATTCCAATTACTTGGCCGTTTGCAGTCTGGGGGCTGGATATGGCTGGACCTTTTAAAAGATCCAAGGATAAAAAGACTCATCTCCTGGTAGTTGTTGACAAGTTTACAAAGTGGGTTGAAGCTGAGCCAGTCAGCAAATGTGATGCAGCCACGGTGGTTCAATCCATCAAAAAGGTGATCTTTCATTTTGGGTATCCTCATAGTATCATTACTGATAATGGTACTAATCTGTCTAAGGGGGGAATGAAAGAATTCTGCCAACAAGAGCATATCCAGCTTGATGTATCATCAGTGGCTCACCCCCAGTCAAGCTGAATGAGCTAATCAAGAAATATTGAGAGGTATCAAGCCCTGGCTTATGGTCCCTTTGCAGAGGGCACCGGGTTGTTGGGTGGAAGAGTTGCCCTCAGTGCTTTGGATTATCAATACCACCCCCAACAGATCTACGGTTACACGCCTTTCTTCATGGTTTACGGAGCAGAGGCGGTTCTCCCTAGTGACATACGTCACAACTCGCCTCGTGTGGTGGCTTATGTTGAAGCTGATAATGAGAAAGCACATCAAGATGCTATTGACCTGTTGGATGAAGAGTGTGACCTTGCGGTGGCTCATTCAGCGATTTACCAGCAAGATCTGCGTCTTTATCATAGCCGCTGGGTTAAGACCACGACCTTTCAAGAAGGAGATTTGGTGCTCCAGCTCATCCAAGATCAAACTGACATGCACAAGTTATCCCCACCTTGGGAAGGGCCTTTTGTGGTCAGCAAAAATCTGAACAACGGGTCATGCCTTATTAATGTTCGAGACCATAAGGACTCACGCACGTCGGAGGAGGAGACCCACCGGCCGTGGAATATTGCTCATCTTCGGCCTTATTACACCTGAGCCACCGGCTCTTGTGATGTACATACTTTTGTCATTGTATATATTATGATTAGTATAATAAAGCCAGCATCCCTGATGATTCAGGGCCTCTGTCATTTCATTTCTGAGAATCTAAGTCTTTATTGTTACTTCATAAGGTCACTTGGGTGCTTCCTGCTCATTGAGCATAGCCATGATTACCCTTTTGATCCGGCTTGTACGCCTTGATCGCAAAAAACTTGGGGGGCTTCCTGCTCATTGATCATATCTATGACTACCCTACTAATCCGGCTTGTATGCGTGGATCAAAATATTACTTGGGGGCTTCTTGTTAAATGGACAAAAGCTTTGTTGTCCCTCATAATAGGCTTGGACGCCAGGTGTATTCACCAAAAATCTGGGTTATCCTGCCTTTGTATGCTTGCCACTCCGACGAGGTAATCCTGGAATGACTCATCGTACTCTTGACAGTTAATCTTTTAAAGACCCTGAACTTGTCAAAGTTAAAACGACGATTAGTCGTGTGAGGCCCGTCTTACAGGTTTGAATTAAGGAGTAACTCAGTGGCTGTGCATGCCTTGAATAGCACTTCATGTTGAGGCTTGGCAGCCTTTGAATGCCTTGGTATTCTGTTTTCTATTGCTTTTGATTCTCTTTTGGTGATTTTTGTTTGTACCATATTGATATATGGTTGAAATTCGATTTAGGCCATGATGTCAATCTCATGTACCAAATGTGCATTGCCGAGTTGGACACGATTACGCCTGAGTAGGTAAGGAGGTCATTACTTCAGTCCTTTCTCATGCTTGCTTGAAAAATAGTCATCAAATTTGCATTGTTGCCCTATTTCATAGGTGGTATGGCAGCCATATGGCGCGTGTGAGAGCTTTGGGTACACCGTGGAGTTCCGCCTCAACCCGATGTGCTTGCGGGATAAGGATCTCTGGCTTATGCGGTGCCCACTGATATGCAACTGGGCGGTTGAGTTTCATTTGCCACATCGCGTGTATCGTCAGTTTGGTCTGTTCCAGCCTCACCCAACGGATTGGGTGGACGCGGACAAAGCCCTTCATAGGTAAGAGAGCATGTCTGCGTATTGACTAAGCATCGGGACTCCTTTTGATTGTGCTAATGTTTGGTTTTGTACCATGCAGGTTGGACGGGAGAAGGCAGCGGAAGAAAAAGGACTGCGACAAGCATCATGCTCAGTATGTTACCCGCTTCCAGCTTTGTGTGGAGCAAGCTCGTAGCACTGCATGCGCCCCGCTTTGTGAGCATAACCCACTTGCTTTTGATAACTACGTATTATGGTTTATTGAAACTAATCAAGTTGAGATATGCCCGCCGGCATATAATGAGGATATTCTTGAAGAACCCGTAAACTTTGAGGATCTAGCAAAGGGGAAGTACAACAGAGATGTTAGGGAAGGGCAAGGAGTCCTTGCTGTTCCGATGATTAACTATGTGATAAAGTGTTCCCTTCTTTACTTTCTCGTTGACCGTATTGCACATGTTTGAATGGATAACGTATTCATTCTTTCTCATCCGCAGTGCACCAAGATCAAGAAAGCAGCTGATAAGAGCCAGTCTATTCTGGAGAAGACATCGGTTGGAAACGGCAATGATGATGGTTCACTACGAGCATTCCTAAAGGTACATATCACATTCACTATGAGAGCCAGTCTATGTTGCGGAGTTTGATATCTTATACACTTGTTCATGTTACAGCGTCAGGCCAAGAAGTTAAGGCGGTTATCGAATCTTCTCGGTTGTCGTGATCTTGAATATGATGAACCATCTGCCTCTAGGTCTGGTACACCATCAGACCCCTTATCTCACCATCAGGGGGACGATGTGAGTTCCTCATATGCTTATCTGGATGATGAGGGTGCGGTCACCCAAGAGGTATGACTAATCCTTTATATGTGATTCTCACTTGATTACGACACCGGCCTTCACCATATTGTTTGATTGTGTGATAGGGCCATGAGCTTGATGATGACATGACTTTGGCGGACGCTCAAGCTTCGTCCGCATATGTGTTCAAGCCTAGGCAGCCCAGACGCCAGTACACGCCCAACAACTATGACAACAGAGCCAACCCAAAGGTGGCCGTAGGGACCTCGCGGATGGCTAGCTTGGATGATGAGGCGGAGGCGGAGGTGGATGAGGAAGTGCAGGAGGAGGAGGCTCGTCCTTCCAGGAAGAAAAAGATTGCCTGCAGGCGTGGCACCAGGAACACGCGCGGAAGGCATTAGTGCTTGTTCATGTTACTATGGAAGTGCTCTCTTGTAGCCGTTTCATTAGGTTGATGAACTTGTGAGGTTATGTTATATGTTGGTGAACTCTTACTAGTGTGGTATTTGTGTTTGCGAACTTGAAGTAATGTTGAATTGTCTTAAATGATGTGATTCAAGTTATTAGTTCTCTTTGTTTAGTATGTGCAGTTTACAGTACTTTTAGTGATGTTCATGTTATGTGAGTGCTGCATGAGGCCAAAATGGCATCTGTTTCTGCAGTTTAGCTATTAGCAGCACTACAGCGCCCAATAGTTAGGCGTTGCACTGTACTGTGTGGCGCCCAATGCTTAGGCGCTGCACTCTACAGTGCAGCAGTGCAGCGCCCTTCCCATAGGCGTTGCTCAACTGGCCATGGCTATCCAAAGAGCCACAGAAGGCTTGCAGTACTGACCATCCATAATACTTACAATGACTGCAGCATCACAGCAATTTGAACAAACACAAATTTTATGCCGACGAGTTCATAACTTAAGACAATTCAAACATTACTACGACATGGTTCACGACACATTCATTACAAATGACAAATGCCAGCTTGCCCTAGAAGATAGTTCACCAGCATCTCACATGCCCTCACAAGTTCACAACACATTCATTAGAAGATAGTTGACGATGAGTGCACCGAAGCGAAGTCCCTACTGAGTAGAGCGAGGCCATTTCCCCTTCTTGTCACGTGTCGAGTCCTCCTCTTGCGCCTCGCGAGCCTTTGCAAGCTTTCTTGCCCTCTCCTCCTCACGAGCAAGTTTCGCTTGGTGTGCCCTCTCCTCCTCTCATTTCTTCCGATCCATCCTCTCCTTCTGACGACGCTCTTCCTCCAAGCCTCTTCGAAACGATTCTTTGAACCGCCGTTGCCGCCTAAGACAATCTTGGTATTGGTCCATTTTGACATCTTCTGGCACTTCAAGATCTATCCACGTGAAGTACTTGCATAGAGGAGGCGGTGACTGCATAAAAATTTGTTGTTAGTGTTGACACACATTTGAGAGTAACATTTTACTTCTCGAGCTTACCGGTGGTTGGTCATAGGCATTAGTTGGAAGTGCACGATCATAAGCATAGTTCGGGCATCAAAATATCTCCGCCCTTCCGTCCATGATTTCTTTCGGTCGGTGGACACCTTCACCTTGCAAACATCTCCACACCAACATGGCAGGATGTTGACATATTTCTCCTTCACCTTGTCCAAAGATACGTCCTCCCCACTTGTTCGGCATGTCTTCTTGGTTAGCACACGGTGGCCTCGTCATGGAACCGGATGAAGCCATGCCTACAAAACCGAGAATTCTTGGTTAACCCTAACCCCCACTTAACAATAACCACAATCTAACCATAGCATAACCCTAACACCAACATCAAACACACATAACCCTAACCCTAGCATACTATGAAAGCCTAACCATACCAAATTAGCAAAGAAACATAACATGATTCAACACAAATTTCCAAATCCAAGCAAAAAACTAGGGTTTCCCCAAACTAGCGAGATTTGAGCAAATGTGACAATTCCTATGGATGAAAATGAGGGGATCGGAGGAGATTACCTTAAGGGAGGGGTTGGCTTCGGAATCCATGGTCAAATACTTCGGATTTGCAAGATTTGATAAGGATTTGAGAGGGGTTGAGGGGAAGAGAGGAGGGGCGCAAGGCTAAGGGTTTGGGTAGGGTGGGAGTGTGTGGGGTGGGGGTGGGAGGGGAGAGAGGGTGGGGCCAGCCTAAGTGGCACACACACACAGTGCATCGCCTAAGATACGGGCGCTGCACATTACAAGTGTAGCGCCCTAGCCTTAGGCGCTGCACTGCTGTCTGTGGGGCCGCAACTGGACCAAGGCTGCCACGCTGGCTGGATCTGCGACGCCTAAGGGAAGGGTGCTGCACTGTAGGGTGCGGCGCCTAGCTATCGGGCGCCACACAAAAGGGTCAACAGAGTGAAATTTTTTCGAGAGCAGGTCAGTTTGTGATTTGATTTCGGCCTCAGGTCAAATATGTGGTTTCTGCCGCTGTTAGCCATGTCTTCCGGGTCAAGATCTGCTTGCCATGCTTTAGCCCGGGTTAGCACGGTGAGTGCACCGGCTCTTGCAGCTGATTTCTTAAGTTCCTTGATTCGCAGGGGCAGCATAGACATCTTCTCTAGTGTGTTCTTGATTAGGTTTGGCGGTTGTTTCTTATTGTGCAAATGGCTCATTGTGCGCCAGTATCTAATTGCTCTACAAGGGTGTAGGCGGCTTTCAGCTTCTTGCGCATATCTTAGTCGAGGTGGTCAATCCTGGAGCCTGTATCAATAAATAAATCTATAAGCCGGATGAAAGATTCTTGCAATGCTTTGGTAGTATCAACTTAAGATGAAGTTACTTACCGAAGATGGCAGCAGTCATGGCATTTACTTGATGTTTTAAACAGGCGAGCTCTTCAGCCACCGGCTTAATTAAGAGCTACTTCAGCATCTTCCGCTCTTTTCAATAGAGCTGATTTCTCTGTCTCCTAGCCTGCCTGGTCAGCCTTGAAGTCTTTTTTCAGCTTTTCCATGTATGCCAACCAGTCCTCAACTCGGCTTTGGCCTTGGAGGTTTCAGATTGCTGAGACTTTATATTCTCTTGAAGATCAGAAACTTGGGAGTCTTTGACAGTAAGTTCAGCCTACAAGATATAAACAATAGTCGGGTTAAAGTCATCTTATTTAAGAAAAAAGTCCCAAGCACAATACAAGTATTTTACTTGGCACTTGGGGGCTAATGCATATTGCTCTTTTTTTAAGATAGTTTTATGATGACCCGGTTAAGGTATGGTGGCTATAGCTGGTTCATGGGGGTTGTATGCTTGAATTTTATGGACATATATGATAATGAGACCCGGCTTACCTTGACAGATTAAGCCAGCCCTTGAGGGTTATAGATGCGAAGTTGACTCATTGATAGTCAAAGTCCTGGCTCATCTTGGCAGATTAAGCCGTCTCTTGGGGGCTACATGTGCAAAAGTTGAAATATTATTATTGGAAGTCCCGGTTTATCTTGAAAGTATAAACCGGCCCTCATGGGCTATTGGATTTGATCTACAAAGCTATTTAAAGTCTACAACACATTCTATTCTATCATGTCCAGTAAACTTGGCGGCTAATGGAAGTGTATTCATATGAAGAGAGCTGTAGTGTTTACCTCAAAGCATTCCTTCATCAAGTTTACTAAGCCGGCTTCAAAATCACGGCTTGTGTACAGGCGGTTCAAGTACCTAGAGTGGATCTCATGGGCATGGAAGTGGGCATAGCTCTCTAGATTGGCTGACCACTTGCCATTGTTAGCAACAGAAATTTCTTCCTTGGCGTTGTGCTTTGACAAGATAGTAGGGTTGCCTGGCTCCGTATAACCATGCCCAGTGATGTTAACATCATCAGCCTTTTCTTCAGCGGGCTTGATAGGGCTTGGCGGATTGGTGGTAGCTGGATCAACATCCATCTGGTCCATGTCAATGTTGTGTTCGACCAGTGGTGGTTCATCGACTGTGGCTTTAGGGGATTGGTGGGAGGTCTCTACTGACTGCTACTCCGTCTCAGAGGGGTTCTCAGTAGTTTTTGTCACCTTCATTTTCTTGTTGGGCTTTTCCATAGCGCTGTGAATGAAACGCAAGATGAGGTTAATACAACAACTGAGTATATAATTGAATGCAAAGACTTGGCAGTCTTACCCAGGCACAGGTTTGAAGGCCGGGACATGATTCCCCGTTGAGTCACCAGAGGAGGAATGAGACGTTCCCTAGTAATTTGAATCGGAAAGATTAAGAGGTTGTCGAAAAAGACCAGCCCTGGGATAAGTTAAGTCGGAGTTTGTTGAGACCTCTGGACAGCGCTTGCGGGGAGCCGGAGTATTTGGTAAGCCGGTAGAAAGGGTCCCGCTTCCACTGTTCCGGGTTGTGTGGCGAGCTTCATGTTGTTTCTTCTTCAAAATAAAGTTGGGATCCAAATAATCCAATGGATGAGAAAACCTTACTTTCCGACTTGCTTGTTGAGTTTTCTGTTTTGGCAGAGATTTTGAGCCGGCAGGCAGGAATCGATCTACTTGACACGGACGTGATGCCTATGTTCATGATCATTGACTTAGATGTCATCATAATTATGCGCTTTTCTATCAGTTGTTCGGCAGTAATTTGTTCACGCACCGTAATACATGCTATCTCGAGAGAAGCCACTAGTCAAACCTATGGCCCCCGGGTCTCTTTTCCATATTATTAAATCTCGTTTACATCTTGCTAGTTTCCGATCTACTATTTTGCAATCTTTACTTTCCAATCTATACATCAAAAATACCAAAAATATTTACTTTATTATCTCTATCAGATCTCACTTGTGCGAGTGACCGTGAAGGGATTGACAACCCCTTTATCGTGTTGGTTGCAAGTTCTTGATTGTTTGTGCAGGTATTCGGTGACTTGTGCGTCGTCTCCTACTGGATTGATACCTTGGTTCTCACAACTAAGGGAATACTTACGCTACTTGCTGCATCACCCTTTCCTCTTCAAGGGAAAACCAACGCAAGCTCAAGAGGTAGCAAGAAGGATTTCTGGCGCCGTTGCCGGGGAGATCTACGCCAAGTCAAGCCATACCAAGTACCCATCATAAACTCTTCTCCCTTGCATTACATGCCATTCGCCTCTCGTTTTCCTCTCCCCCACTTCTAAAACAATTTTCAAAAACCTTTGCCTTTTCTTTGCCCCTCTTCCGTTCATCTCTTTTTTCTTGCTTCTTGTGTGCTTGTGTGTTGGTGTGCCTGTTTGCTTTGATGGCTCTGCCAAAAAGCGTTGATCCTCACCTTAGGAGGTTGGAAGAAATTGAAAACAACATTAGAAGCTTTATGTATTTGCAATTTGAGCATAATAATTTCTTCAGAAACAAACTTAAAGAAAAAAAAGTTTTATGGAGTACATGAATAAAGAGCTCGATGATATGTCCAAGGAATTTTATGGTTTGAAATCTCAGTTTGCTCATCTTGAAAATTTAGTAGGCCAAATTTCGGATAAACAAGCCACCTTGGTTAATAAGATGGCCGCCAAACCGGAGGCTCTAGATAATAATTATGAAGATCTAAAAGTGATTGATGTGACTCCTATTAAATCTTTGTTTTCCAATATGAACCTTGATAAAGATGGGACTAGAGATGAGTCAACTTTAGTTAAAAAGTGTCCAAATGATTTGGAGTTTTTAGATCTAGATGCAAAAATTGATAAAAGTGAGATTGAAGAGGTCAAAACTTTAAGTAGTAATGAACCCACTATTTTGGATTTCATGGAATTTAATTATGATAATTGTTCTTTAATAGATTGTATTTCCTTATTGCAATCCGTGTTAAATTCTCCTCATGCTTATAATCAAAATAAAGTTTTTACTAAACATATCATTGATGCTTTGATGCAATCTTTTGAAGAAAATCTTGAACTAGAAGTTTCTTTCCCTAGAAAACTTTATGATGAGTGGGAACCTACTATTAAGATTAAGATTAAAGATTATGAATGTTATGCTTTGTGTGATCTGGGTGCTAGTGTTTCCACAACTCCAAAAACTTTGTGTGATGTGCTAGGTTTCCATGAATTTGATGATTGTTCTATAAATTTGCATCTTGCGGATTCCACCATTAAGAAACCTATGGGAAGGATTAATGATGTTCTTATTGTTGCGTAGATTTCATTGTTCTTGATATAGATTGCAATCATACATGTCCTACTATTCTTGGTAGACCTTTCCTTAGAATGATTGGTGCAATTATTGATATGAAAGAAGGAAACATTAGATTCCAATTTCCATTAAGGAAGGGCATGGAACACTTTCCTAGGAAGAAAATTAAATTGCCTTAAGAATCTATTATAAGAGCCACTTATGGATTACATACCAAAGATGGCAATACCTAGATCTATTCTTGTTTTTATGCCTAGCTAGGGGCGTTAAACAATAGCGCTTGTTGGGAGGTAACCCAATTTTATTTTTGTTCATTAATTTTTGCTCCTGTTTAGTATTAAATAATTCATCTATCCTATGGTTAGGTGTGGTTTTATTTTTTAATTAGTGTTTGTGCCAAGTAGAACCTTTGGGAAGACTTGGGTGAAGTCTTTGCGATCTTGCTGTAAAAAACAGAAACTTTTGCGCTCATGAGAATAGCTGTAATTTTTTACAGAAGAGTGATTTTAGGTTGATTATTTTTGCATAATATTAATAGACAAATTCCTCACGTCAACCAATTTATTTCAGAATTTTTGGAGTTACATTAAGTATTCGAAAGTTACAGATTACTACAGACTGTTCTGTTTTTGATAGATTCTGTTTTTCGTGTGTTGTTTGCTTATTTTGATGAATCTATGAGTAGTATTGGGGGGTATGAACCATAGAGAAGTTGTAATATATTAGGTTTAACACCAATATAAATAAATAATGAGTTCATTAGAGTATCTTAAATTGGTGGTTTATTTTCTTATACTAACGGAGCTCATGAGATTTTCTGTTGAAGTTTTGTGTTGTGAAGTTTTCAAGTTTTGGGTAAAGATTTGATGGATTCCGGAATAAGGAGTGGCAAGAGCCTAAGCTTGGGGATGCCCAAGGCACCCCAAATTAAAATTCAAGGATATCCAAAAGTCTCGTCTTCGTCTATCGGTAACTTTACTTGAGGCTATATTTTTATTCACCACATGATATGTGTTTTGCTTGGAGCATCTTGTATAATTTGAGTCTTTGCTTTTAGTTTAACACAATAATCCTTGCTGTACACACTTTTTGGGATAGACACGCATGAATAATGATTTATTATAATACTCTATGTGCTTCACTTATATCTTTTGAGCTAGACAATATTGCTCTAGTGCTTCACTTACATCTTTTTAGAGCAGGGCAGTGGTTTTATTTTATAGAAATTGTTGACCGTTCATGATTCCATTATATTATTTTGAGAGTCTTTAGAACATCATGGTAATTTGCTTTGATTATAAAATTAGTCCTAATATGATGGGCATCCAAGATGGGTATAATAAAAACTTTCATATAAAGTGCATTGAATACTATGAGAAGTTTGATTCTTTATGATTGTTTTGAGATATGAAGATGGTGATATTAGAGTCATGCTAGTAGAGTAGTTGTGAACTTGAGAGATACTTGTGTTAAAGTTTGTGATTCCCGTCGTATGCACGTATGGTGAACCGTTATGTGATGAAGTTGGAGCATGATTTATTTATTGATCTTCCTTATGAGTGGCGGTCGGGGACGAGCGATGGTCTTTTCCTACCAATATATCCCCCTAGGAGCATGCGCGTAGTACTTGTTTCGATAACTAATAGATTTTTGCAATAAGTATGTGAGTTCTTTATGACTAATGTTGAGTCCATGGATTATACGCACTCTCACCCTTCCACCATTGCTAGCCTCTCTAGTACCGCGCAACTTTCGCCGGTACCATACACCCACCATATACCTTCCTCAAAACAGCCACCATACCTACCTATTATGGCATTTCCATAGCCATTCCGAGATATATTGCCATGCAACTTTCCACCGTTCTGTTTATTATGACACGCTCCATCATTGTCATATTGCCTTGCATGATCATGTAGTTGACATCGTATTTGTGGCAAAGCCACCATTCATAATTTTTCATATATGTCACTCTTGAATCATTGCACATCTCGGTACACCGCCGGAGGCATTCACATAGAGTCATATTTTGTTCTAAGTATCGAGTTGTAATTCTTGAATTGTAAGTAAATAAAGTGTGATGATCTTCATTATTAGAGCATTGTCCCAGTGGGCAAAGGATGATGGAGACTATGATTCCCCCGCAAGTCGGGATGAGACTCCGGACGAAAAATAAAAAAATAAAAGAAAAAAAAGAGGCCATAAAAAAAGAGAAAAGGCCCAAATAAAAAAAAGAGAAAATGAGAGAAGGGGCAATGCTACTATCCTTTTTTCACACTTGTGCTTCAAAGTAGCACCATGATCTTCATGATAGAGAGTCTCCTATGTTGTCACTTTCATATACTAGTGGGAATTTTTCATTATAAAACTTGGCTTGTATATTCCAATGATAGGCTTCCTCAAAGTGCCCTAGGTCTTCGTGAGCAAGCAAGTTGGATGCACACCCACTTAGTTTCTTTTTGAGTTTTCATACACTTATAGCTCTAGTGCATCTGTTGCATGGCAATACCTACTCACTCACATTGATATCTATTGATGGACATCTCCATAGCCCATTGATACGCCTAGTTGATGTGAGACTATCTTATTTTTTTTGTCTTCTCCACAACCACCATCCTATTCCACCTATAGTGCTATGTCCATGGCTCATGCTCATGTATTGCGTGAAGATTGAAAAAGTTTGAGAACATCAAAAGTATGAAATAATTGCTTGGCTTGTCATCGGGGTTGTGCATGATTAAATACTTTGTGTGATGAAGATAGAGCATAACCAGACTATATGATTTTATAGGGATAGCTTTCTTTGGCCATGTTATTTCGAGAAGACATGATTACTTTGTTAGTATTCTTGAAGTAGTATTGTTTTTATGTCAATATTAAACTTTTGTCTTGAATCTTTCAGATCTGAACATTCATGCCACAATAAAGAAAATTAAATTGATAAATATGTTAGGTACCATTCCACATCAAAAATTCTGTTTTTATCATTTACCTACTCGAGGAGGAGCAGGAATTAAGATCGGGGATGCTTGATACGTCTCCAACGTATCTATAATTTTTCGGGACTAACCTATTTTCCGATCTACTATTTTGCAATCTTTACTTTCCAATCTATACATCAAAAATACCAAAAATATTTACTTTATTATCTCTATCAGATCTCACTTTTGCGAGTGACCGTGAAGGGACTTACAACCCCTTTATCGGGTTGGTTGCAAGTTCTTGATTGTTTGTGCAGGTATTCGGTGACTTGTGCGTCGTCTCCTACTGGATTGATACCTTGGTTCTCAAAACTGAGGGAAATACTTACGCTACTTTGATGCATCACCCTTTCCTCTTCAAGGGAAAACCAACGCAAGCTCAGGAGGTAGCATGTGTTGCTAAGCCGGTGGTCACGATAACCCGGTAGGGGATTCTCACCCGCTGGAGATGTGTCTTGGCAATAGAACCAAGTCTGGTTCTAGTCCTTGGGATGACTAGGTGGTTTGGCATATGGGAAGGAGGCCACTTTCCGTTTCTTAACTGAGACCCCACCTAACTCCAAGCTGGGCCCGTCGGTGAACTCTATTTGCCGATTTAAGTAATAAAACTCTCTAAACAGTTCAAAAGTGGGCTCTTCTTGAAGATAAGCTTCATAGAAGACTCGAAAGTCGCAAACATTGGAGACGGAATTTGGCCCAATGTCTTGAGGTAGCACGTCCCGGAAGAATTTTGAACCGGGTGGGGTAAACCCCCGGATCATGTGATCAGTAAAAACAATTATTTCTCCTTCCTTGGGCTCAGGAGGATTTTCGAGGCCTGGGACCCTCCAGTGGATGTCAGCTTTCTTGGCTAAGATGCCAGTTTCAACGAAATTGTTCAAATCTTCCTCGGTGACCCGGGATGGTGCCCAGTTGCATGTAGTGAAAGTCTTAGTCATGCTGATGATGATCTAAAAAGGAAAATTTTGCTGGTTTAATATTATGTTGTTAAGCCGGCTATTGGTTCAAGGGTAAGAACGATAAGCATGCAGTGTGTTAAGCTGGAGGATCGCGTTGGAATTATGCAAGGCAAACTATTGGCAGCTTAAGAGGGGACTAATGGTACCTGGCAGGCTATGGTTTATAAGTTAAGCCGCCCACACAATTATCAATTTTCAAGATCTATGAGGGAAAAATTACTAAGTGTTGGACAAACAGCTTTCGCATATTGATGCTATAATTTTGGATCTACAGCAGGTCAAATAATGAATAGAATTCTAAACCTAAATTGCGGCAGTAGAGCAGTTCATGTGCTCAGATGGGATCTCTCACGGAGAGGAGGCGTTCAAATATCAAAAATGAGTGCTAAAAGTAATGTTGTGCAAGATGAGCACTTAACTTAGATCAAAACTACAAGAAACGGGGAAGAACAAAGAGGAGCGGAGATGAACTCCGACAAACTCAAACAAACCCTAATGGGATCTACAGTGAGGGAAGGAGAAAAGTTTACCAGGGTTGTTGAATAGCGGAGGCGCGCGGACGAGCTCTAGTACGTTTAGGTTGATCCAGCGACCGAGCTTGAGGCAGTGGCGAAGGTCGACGGCGGCGACGGAGCTCGGGCGCTGGAGGCATCGTGAGGAAGAGGATGAAGACGAGGAGGCAAGGGGGGGAATGAAAAGGACCCCTGGCCCTATTTATAAGGCAATGGATAGATGGCATGCGCGGGAATCGATGAGGCTGAAAAATGGATATGTGACAGCACAGACGCCTCGATTTTTGGAGATTCATTAAAAGTGAACGCAATTGAGATTTGGGCATCGTGTGACATTAATGTGAGATGACGTCATGGCGGCTTACCACGATTCTGTGAGTTGACGTCACGGCGGGTTGTAAGATTTCATAAGGACTGACGAGGAAGGATTTTTTCTAAATTTTGAAGATTGATATGAACAAGTTCACATCAACTTGGGGCCTAATGTTGGGGATATAACTATTGGGTACGACCCGCACAGGAGGGGTCGGGTCATACCACTGGCGGTTCATGATAAGAAGGCCCAAGAAGATGTTGAAGATGGCGGTTCATGAAGCAAGCTTACTGAAGGCCCAAGACCCGGAAGAGACTTGAGGCCCACGCGCATAAACCGCCATATGTTTAACTTGTATGTTAAGGAAAGATTATTTCTGTCACCGAGTCAGACACGTTGTGTATGAGCCGACCGGGACTCTGTAAGCCGCCGGGCATCAGCCTATGTATATAAAGGGGTGACCTGGTGGCGTGTTAGGGCAAGAAACAATGAGTTGAGAACTAGGTCAAGCGTATTCGCTCCCTGGTAATCGAAACCCAAGCAATACAACCTAAAGCAAGAGTAGGCCTTTACCTCATTGCGAGGGACCGAACCTGGGTAAACTCTTTGTGTCCCTTGTCCCGTTTTAACTCCTTCAAGCTAACTATGTTGCGATGGCTCCACGCCTAAGTCCTTATGCTAGGGCATCTGCCGTGACAATTCCACCACACTTTTAACAAAGGAACTCATTTAGTCGGTTCTACTACATCCTTGCCGACTTCTTCAAGTTATAAAATGACTTCTAAAGGTTTACACAATACATGTTGCGATTAAATTCGAAATCTTCATTCCTTGAGGAACTATCATATAGATATTCGAATCAAGTGACTCATACAACTATGCAGTCACAGCATCCATCAGCTAGTTATACAAATTCATTATTCACTGCCAGTGGTATTAAATATCAGAACGTTATTCCACTCACAACAAGAGAATATGTTTCATCTTAAATGATGAAAGGTGTCTGCTGAACCCTTGTGCTAGAAGCCTCGCTTCTTGTCTCACCACCTCATTGTTTTTGTTCCTCTCATGAACAAAGACCAACTGTGCACCCCCCCCCCCATGGAACACATTCAGAGGAGTGAGTATTACTGATCAGGTCAATACCCCCTCTTCTTGAGAGTAGGGATGAAAACGGCATGGAAACGGACGGAACTAGGTGATACCATATTTGTTTTTATATTTTTTTTTGCAGAAGCGGAAACGAATACAGAAACCCCGGAAACGAATACGAAAACAAATACTACCGAAAACAGACATGGAGCGAATACAGAGCGGACACGGAAATAAAACGGTTTGTTGACCAGAACTTAAAACCTCCTTGAATCGTAGAGAAATATAAACAAAAAACAAAAAAAATTATGGAATTGTTAACATGACTACAAAATAATATGGTTATATTAGCAACATAGGATAGTATTGTAGTAGTACATGACAATCCCGTATAGGGTCTAGTTGAGTACGTGTGTGGTAGTAAAAGTTGGTCCTCAAATGATCAATTCTGCCCATTCTACCCATTGTGTCATTGTGTGTTCTTTGGTAATTGGGCTATCTATAGTAGAAACGGAAATTCCATATTTACAGAAACGGAAAGTTCCGTTTCCACGTCTGTTCCACCGGAAAACACCGTTCTGTTTTTGTTTCCGTTTCCGCATAAAAAATTCCATTTCCATTTCCATTTTGCAAATTTCCATTTTCGTTTTCATATTTCCTCTCCGTTTCCATTTTTCGTCCGGAAAAGCGGAAACTTTCCACTCCATTTTCATCCCTACTTGAGAGTGAGCGCTTCCTCAACTGTTTCCTTCCTTTGGATCAACCAGAGTGCTTAAGGCACTCAGCCATGCATGGAATTAGCGCAACTCCAATGGGGCGCCCAAACGGACGGCGATTTCGTCCGCTTTTTGTTTGTTTGGGTCGGCCTCCCGCCCGACGTCCGCCCTGTTTTAGATATGGGTCGGTAGGGCGCCCAACGCGCCGACCCATATGTGCCGGCGTGGCTGCCTGGCCCCCCTATTTTTTTGCATGATTGCATAGTTTGAATCAAAATAAAATTGTTTTGGACCGAATAAAATTGCATAGTTTATTACAAGCCAAATGAAAATAAAAAGGTCTCGCATAGCTGTCACATAGTTTTGCAAATGAATAAAAGAAGATACATCTATTGGTTGCCAACATGAGCCCACATATGCTCAACCAAATCATTTTGCAGTTGCACGTGAGTTTCCCAATCACGCATGTCTTCATGAAATTGGGTGAACTATTCAAATGTTGCCGCTACTCCATGCTCAGGCACAACATTCTCACCCTGAAACTGAAACCCTTGATCATACAGACGTTCTGGGCGCTCGTCTTCTACGATCATATTATGCATGATCACACAAGCAGTCATCACCTCCCGCAGTTTCTGCGTGCTCCAGGTATTAGCAGGATACCGAACGATGCCCCATCGAGATTGCAAAACATCAAAGGCACGCTCGACATCCTTCCTAGCACTCTCTTACTCTTGGGAAAATCTTTTCCTCTTCTCTCCGACAGGGTTGGGTATTGTCTTGACAATAGTGGTCCCTTGAGGATAGATACCGTCACCCAGATAGTATTCCTTGTCATAGGTGTGGCCGTTGCCAGTAAAGTTCACCGGTGGGCTGTTGCCTTCGGCAAGCCTAGCAAACACCGGCGAGCGCTGAAGCATGTTGATATCATTGCGTGATCCGGCCATGCCAAAGAAAGAGTGCCGGATTCAGAGATCTTGAGATGCCACGGCCTCAAGTATGACAGTGCAAGCCCTGACATGGCCCTTATACTGCCCTTGCCAAGCAGAAGGGCAGTTCTTCCACTCCCAATGCATGCAGTCTATACTACCAAGCATCCCTGGGAAGCCCCTGTTGGCATTCATCGCCAACAAATGGGTTGTATCTTCAGCAGTCGGCTCTCTCAAGTACTCAGGGCCAAACACAGCAATAACAGCCTTGCAGAAGTTATACAGGGACTCTAGGCAAGTAGACTCGCTCATACGGACGTACTCGTCAATGAGATCACCGGGCACTCTGTATGCAAGCATTCAGATGGCGGCAGTGCATTTCTGATAAGAGAAAAAACAATCTTGCCAACGGCATCCTCTTTGCACTCGAAATAGTCATCATAGCCGACCACCCCCTCTCTAATATGGTTGAAAACGTGCCTACTCATATGGAAACGGCGGCGAAATTTCTGATGTTTGAACAACGGGTTTGTTGTATCAAAGTATCCCTTCCAAAGAAGGAAATGCCCGCTCTCTCGGTTGCGATTCAATGCCGGAAGGTTGCCCGGAATGGAGCCACGGAACAATGGCCGCTGGCTGTTGAGGTGGTGATGGACCAACACGGCAGCCAATATCTCCTCCTCGTCATCGGAGGACGAATCATCGGAGTTGCAAAGGAAATTGTGAAAAAAGAACTCGTTGGCGGAGTCCATTTTTGTACCTTGGCAAACTGTCGAACAGCTTGCGGGCGTCAGCGAAGGAGACGGCTGACGAAGGGAGTCGCGGCGCACGGACCAGCTGTTGTCCTGCCGGTGTCCGACGAGCGTGCCGATGAGGATCTGGCCGGGCGGCGAGGCGGCTTCTTGGTCGGGGGCGGCTGTGTGGTGGGAGGCGCGGGGGGTGGGAAGCAGTCGGCTCCCGGCGGCAAGACGGCGGTGGCGGGCAACGTGGGAGTGGGCGGTGTAGCTGAGCGGATTTGAAGGCCCCGACAGCTGGCAGAGTCACCGGCAAAAATGGGTGGCGGCATCTGTGACGGAGGAGGAGGGCGAGGGTTGCTGTTGGATGGGGGAGGGCAATGTGACACAGACCAGCGAGACGGGTGGGGAGGGAAGGGCGAGCGTGCGCGCGTCCGTCGCATGTCCGCGCGGACGCAAATCCGGCTAAAAAATAGGCCGGGAATGGGTCGCCCGCGAACAAAAAGCGACGCACGTCCATTTGGGTCGGCGCGTTGGGCCGCCTTTTCTGTCCGCGCCGACCCAAACGGCCGACAGCGGACGAAATGGGTCGCCCCATTAGAGTTGCTCTTAGGTTTAAGATCCAATCCAAGGGCTTTGCATTTCTTGAGGAAAAATAAATGTCAATATAAACTGACCTATTTCAGATGGATGCTTGTGGAACAACATGCAAGCGTAGTTCACCTAGGTAGGAAAGAGATGAGCGGAAAGAACATTCTGCCACGGCAGGCACAGCATGCGTGCAGGACGCAGCTGTCCACAGACAGAATCTGCAACATTTAACCGCCTGCCCTGGGTAATGATAGCGACTGCAGTTGGTTGGTTTACTTTTTGCCGTGCCCAACTCGTTTCCGCGCGGGATAGCTAGCCATGTAGAGTAGCTGGCATGCTTGCCCCTGGTGACTCGCTGGGACCAACTCCACCTCACGACCCCAAACGGACGTCCGCTTTGTCCGGATTTTGTCCGTTTGGGATGGCAATGGGTAGAAAAACGGACATGCTTGTCCAGCTACTGTTGGAAGTGCCCACCATGGCAAATCACCCCAAAATGTCCGCCCGCGCGTTTGTCACCCTGTAGCAGCATCCAGTTCGCCCGCGCTTGCCGGCGCCGCAACCCACGCGCTCTCCAGCCGCGCCCAGCCGGTGCACTCGTCCACGCAAAGAAGATGCAGCACATGCAGCGGTTCGCGCAGGTGGCTGGCTGGGTAGCATAGCTAGCTAGCTAGCTAGCACACGCCGCAGCCCAGCACATCCGCATGAGCTCGCCGCGCCAGCAGCCATCGCCTGCAACCGCGCACTGCCCGCGCCACGCCCCGCTTGTCGCCGCGCCGGGCCTGCTTGCAGCCGCGCACCGCCCGCGCCCGTCGCCCTCCGCGTGGGCGCCCGTGACCTGGCCGCCCTGCCGCCCGTCGCCCCCTGCGTGCGTCGCTTGGCGGGGCAGGCGAGGCGCTCGCCGCTGCAGCCGCCGCGCCGGGCCTGCTCGGCCCCCGACAGCCACTGCGCGCCCGGAGCTCCCCGACGCGTCCGCCGCTCGCCCCGTGCGCGCCCGGAGCTCCCAGACGCGTCCGCCGCTCGCCCCGTGCGCCACCTCCCGCGCCCCGGCTTGCCCCGGCCTCCCCCGGCCTCGCCCCGCCTCGCCCAGGCCACGCTCGCCCCGGCCTCGCCCCGGCCACGCTCGCCCCGGCTCGCCCAAGGCTCTCCCCGGCCACGCTCGCCCCGAGCTCCGGCCCAGGCTCGCCCCGGCCACGCCACGCTCACCCCGAGCTCGTTGCCGCAGGGGCAGGCGGCTCCGGCGTCCAACAGAGGAGAGAGAGGGGAAGGGGACAAAAGCAGGGGCAAGTGGCTGCCATGCGGGCCATGTGCGAACGCGAGGACGCAGACGGGCTGTCCGCGGCTGTCCGCTTTGCCTCAAATCCATCCCAAGTTTGCTCTGGATATGGGGTCGAAGTGGACACTGAACGGACAAAAAGGTAACATGGGGTTACACGTTGGGTCGTTGGTTTTGTCCGTTTTACCCCAAACGGACGACCCCGGACGATTTGGGGTCGTGCGGTGGAGTTGGCCTGACTGGAGTGGCCCACCGTCTTCCTTCCTTCCGTCCCGGGGCGCACATGGCAGCGTTGGCACCTGCACTGCACTCGCATAGCCCTTCCAGCCGGTCCGCTACGTCTCCCCGGGCAAACGCCGCCTCCACGCACACGAGCGCCGCACAGCACGCGATCCGTCCCTCCCTCCGCGTGACAAGTCACGCACGCATCCATCCATCCATCCACCCATCCTACCTAGCCACTCCTATATAATCCCCGCACCGTCACCGGAGAAGGGCGCGGAGGGAGGAGAAAAAGGAGCCAGCACGGCACATCTCCCCGGGCCCCGGCCGTCGTCTCCACGTCCACGGTGAATGGTTCCGACGAGCACAGCGGGCGTTCGTATGCATGCGAATTGTTTGGTTGTTCTTCTGCCTGCATGCGTGCGTGCGATGCGTGCGTGCGAGGATTCACATCTCTCTCTGTTGTTCGATTCGGTTTTCCTCCTCCGTTTTGTTCCCTTGGCGTTTCGATCGTGATGAGAGAAGGCCTAGGCCTGGCACTGGGAGGAGGCGCATGCAGTGCGGCAGCGCGCATCTGTTCCTACCGCTCCGCTCTGCTCTGCTGCGTCACTCCATGGCAGGCTAAAGCTGCTTTGATTTGGTTGAAAGAGTGGGGCGTTTCCTTCTCCGTCACTTGTGCTTTCGCTGCGTTTCATGGATCTTCTTCCCTTTTCCGCTGCGTTACACGACTAGCCAGCCGCCGCAGCAGCATGCAAGTCGATCTATTGCACGCGCTGCTGCTGGTGCTGCTGCTGCTCAAGCATTTTTGGCCCGTATTTGGATGATCCATTCCCGGGTGATGCATGTTCCCTGCGAGGATTCCTTGCGTTCCTGTGTTTTCCAAGGTAGATCCGTTTTTAGATCCGCGTACGTGTGCGCTCTTTTTAGGGCTGGGACTGAGAGCCGCATGCCGTGCAGCAGCGAGCGCGGATCAGTTGGTACCGCGACTTCATGGCAGGTAGGGATGAAAACGGCGCGGAAACGGACGGAACTAGGTGATACCATATTTGTTTTTATATTTTTTTTGCAGAAGCGGAAACGAATACAAAAGAATACGAAAACAAATACTACCGAAAACAGACATGGAGCGAATACAGAGCGGACACGGAAATAAAACGGTTTGTTGACCAGAACTTAAAACCTCCTTGAATCGTAGAGAAATATAAACAAAAAACAAAAAAATTTATGGAATTGTTAATATGACTACAAAATAATATGGTTATATTAGCAACATAGGATAGTATTGTAGTAGTACATGACAATCCCGTATAGGGTCTAGTTGAGTACGTGTGTGGTAGTAAAAGTTGGTCCTCAAATGATCAATTCTGCTCATTCTACCCATTGTGCCATTGTGTGTTCTTTGGTAGTTGGGCTATCTATAATAGAAACGGAAATTCCATATTTACAGAAACGGAAAGTTCCGTTTCCACATCTGTTCCACCGGAAAACACCGTTCTGTTTTTGTTTCCGTTTCCGCATAAAAAATTCCATTTTCATTTCCATTTTGCAAATTTCTATTTTCGTTTTCATATTTCCTCTCCGTTTCCATTTTTGGTCCGGAAAAGCGGAAACTTTCCACTCCATTTTCATCCTTAATGGCAGGCCTAGATGGCTTTCATCTGGTTGCAAAACCGATGTGTTTTTCGCCGCGTTTCGTTTTACTTTTGTGGAGCGATGGGTCAGGCGTTGCGGCGGTCTTATTATGTGTCCCGAATCTGTTTACTACTATGCTAATTACCAGATGGATGGATCGGCTGGTGTTCCATTTACTGATGTTGTTTTTTGCGACAGACAAGGACGCTAATCATCAAGGAAGCACGCGCGCGCGCGGAGGCAGATAGATGGACGCCGTTCCTCCATCCGCGTTTCTGCAGGGCGCGCCCAGGGTACGTGACGTGCGTACGGCCATTTGGTTGCTTGCCTTTTGTTCATCCAGGCCGATCTATTGGATCACTCTGCTTTTTTATCTGTTGACGCTACGGTTGATATGATCGATGACCACAGTATGCCGCTGTGACGCATTGTTTCCTTTTAGGGACCCTTCTTATTACGCGGGTTGCTAATTGCTTGTTGGCTAATTGTGTGTTAATGGTCGTCCCGCTGCTTAACTTACTACTCCCTCCGTTCCCAAATACTTGTCTTTCTAGGCATTTCAAATGGACTCAACATACGGATGTATGTAGACATATTTTAAAGTGTAGATTCACTCATTTTGTGCCGTATGTAGTCACTTGTTGAAATCTCTAGAAAGACAAGTATTTAAGAACGGAGGGAATATTACGCATGCATGAGACCGTGATTCGTGCGGCATGTCTTCTTGCCAGAGTTTGTTAGAATCCGAGATTGCAATGGATTGCTATGCGTGATACTCCTATATAGATCTGGGCACCCAAGCTAAAGTGGGGTGTACGTGATTTGCCGATTAAATGAGTAGAATGCCGTTGGAAAAACAATACTCTTGTTAAGTGGACGGGTAGTACCTACTAGGAGTATATTAGTTGCTATATACTGAAGATGCTCCTGTTTGGTCTTACGTCAGTTAACTTTGATTAATGGTCCATTGATGAATCATGCACCGATGTACCTTGAGTCATTAAATTTGTGCAAGTGCTCCTTTAGTTTTTGACACGTAAAAAATAATTTTACTCAACACCCATGATTTCAAAATAAATCTGCTTCACAAGGGATTCACAACTAGGCGACATTCCTTTTATGTACTACTACTGATCTTAGCTAATCTCACTTTTAGCAACTACACTAATTAATTTGTTACTTTGTTGGCACCATTTTTTGATTACTGATGCAAGCATGCAACTAGTACTAGTCAGAAAATTGTTTTCTTAATTCGTCATAAACACTTTTCGTGATGCTTGCATGGACAACTATGCACTGTGTTCGATTTAGTTACCTCATCGTCAGGGAGGGAGTCTGAACATGTGTGAGCACCATACGTGGCCATCTTAAGGATTTCCGATTATTCTGCCCCTTTTGTTTTTTTTTTTATTCGAGGCGATCTGTTGGATCCATCTACCTTTTATCTGTTGACGTTACAGTTGATGATGTCTTTCTATATATGCCCGCTGCTGTGCCCCGTGCTTCTTATAGTAGTAGTAGTACATTCTCCATACATAGTAGCAGGTTGATTACTAAAAAAAAAAATCTGAGTCTAGGTTTTTTTTAGTGTAGGTTTTTTTTTCGAGGGAAAAATAATTTTGAGTCTGGTTTGTTTTTGGAGTAACATTTTTGGATCACTAATCAAGTAATGATGATGATTTCTGTCTAGTCTGTGTTGGGCTAATGTGGTCTCGCCGAATAATTAGCATGTGCTGCCCAAATCTCGCCTTTTTTTTTGTTTGAGACAAGCCCAAATCTCGCCTGCCAGTTGAGGCCTTCGATTTTGGATTCACGTTCTGATTTTGACTGGGCCGTCGACTGGGTTCACGGGCTCCGCTTGTTCACACAGCGTCTCGATGCCCCGCGTGGCGCGTCGCTCGGCCCC
>NC_041391.1:146062636-146080790 GCF_002162155.2 Triticum dicoccoides
CTCGCCTGCCCGACTCCGCACCGCCGCCTGCCCGACCGGGGTCGCCGCCACCCGCGCCCTCACACCTCGCCCGCGCCGCCACTGCCCCGCCTCGCGTCGTCGGCGCCCCTCACGACCCTGGCCCACACCTCCCTCGCAGCGCTCCCGGTCCGCTTGCCGCCCTGCCTCATGGCGAGAGGGGAGGCGATTTGGTCAAGCCGTCTGCGGTCCAGGTTTCTGGTGGCGACTGCTGCGTCTGGAGGTGTGCTGCCGCTACGTCTGCTTGGTGAATGCGTGCACATCCCGCTCTTCCCTCTCTTTGCATTGACGCGGCGTGTTTAGGGATTGGATGTGGCATGCTTGGTGGGGCATTTGGTGAATTCTCCTCTCTTTTTTTTTCCCTTCAGCATTGCATTTTCTGTTTGGAAAGAAAGCCTGGTTAAAATAGCTGCAACCATCCCCATACATGATAACTGGAACTATTTTTCTCAGCTTAGTGCTTAGTTGAGCTTTCTTTATGCGGATTTTCCGCACTGGACAGTTCAAGGTTTGTTTCTCAATTTGGCTGTAGGGGTTCTGTGCAAACTTGGGTGTTCAATGCAGTGCTTGGTATTCCATGCACATCATACTTAATGCCTCAATCAAAAAGATTAGTTGAGAGTTTACTGTATTATGCAACCAGTCGATTCTCTTCGGTGTTGGTAAATATCTATCACTAGACAGTCTAGACTTGATTGACGGACTAATCACCCTGGTAAAATCAAGGTTAAGTGGAGGTACATCAAAGACTGCACAAGATGTACCCTTGCAGGTTAAAATCAAGGTTACATACAAGATGTACTCCTGCATCGATCAGTCAATTATCTTCTGTATGATCTACGATGTACCCTTGCCGGATCCATTTTTTTAGCTGAATAGATGCAACTCTGTTTAGATTGAATTCTCTATTTGTAGGAGATAAATTCACCATTCATCGGAACAATTCATAGGTTATTATTGTGCATTCAGTAACATAAGTTATTACAGTTTTGGCTGCTTTTCATATACATATCCGTCTTATTTCCTTGCTTACTACTCCATGTGAATTGCACAATCTAAGAGAAAGATTGCTCTTGTTTGGTTTTTCCACATACCTTCATTTTGCTTTTCCCCAGAGCATGTGCTTAAAAAATTAAATTTCTGACACAAGGTGATAACATATTATAGAATATACAGATGGTGTTGATCCACCTCTTCTTATTGAAATTTGGTCATTTGGTTTTGGGGCATTGTAAATGTTCTTGTGGGTGGCGATTTTTATGCTTTGAGTTAGATGACATTGTTTTTTTAATTATACCATCACATACGCACCCTAAGTGAAAATGAGTCTACAAGACAATAAATGTGACCATCTATGACAATACCTTCATATATTTTTGCACTATAGAGGAACTAGTAACACATGCATGCATGTTGCTAGTCTAAATTACTCCCCACTATGACCAGTCTAAAGTGGGATGTGATCTGCCAATTAAATGAGTAGTTGACAAAACAATATTGTTACTTGGAGTAGTAGGAGTACAGTGGCTAACTTTGGTCTTACATCAGTTCAATATGACAATCTTCCTTTCTGTAATAATCATAGCTAATCCTGTTTGAGCTACTAATTAATTTGTTGACTCCACTAATTACTGATGTAACAAGTACTGTAGTTCGATTTAGTTGCCTCATCTTCCATAGTCTGAACATGTATATGAATATAACAGTATTAAATCGGAGTTATGAATCTTGGCCCGTGCTGAAAACTAAGAGGAGACCAAATAGGCAAAAGTCAGTTTTACTATTGTCACATTGTGGTACTATACTAAACCAGGAAAACACAGACACGTGTGCGTGTTGTTAAGACGTTTCTCTGTTTCAGTGCTCTGTTTCGTCTGTTTACGCGAGTATAGTATTCTGAAAGTAGAGTAGTAAGTGTCTCTGTTTCACTCTTACCGTGATGAAGAAACAACATAGTATTCTGAATCCTACGCAGCATACACCGCACGACCACAACCCAAAGAATTTTTACTTTAGTTTTAATAGTGTGCTCAACCTGCTTCTATTTACACGCATCTAATCGAGTTTCCTTCCTTATGTGCAGGGTACACAGCCTGAAGGCTGGGGCGAGCTGCCATGTGATCTGATAAGGCGGATTGTCGAGGATTATCTGTCCTGCGGAATTGACAGGCTACGCCTCTCATGGATCAACAGGCACTGGGGCGAAACCATCCGCGATATGAAGCTGCCAGATCTGCCATGGATGCTCCTTCCTTCAACCAGCACTCCGATGTTTTTTGTACCTGTGACTCGGTGCCTGCACAAGATCTGGCTTCCGGCTGCACTTAAGAGTGGGATGCTGTGTGGGTCATCGGGGCCATGGATATTCATCAGCCTCGGGTACCCGGAGCGCCAATTCATTGTATACAACCTATGCAATGGAGAGAAGAGAGGTCGCATTGACCTGCCGGTGACGATACTGGACAAGGAAGGTATGACTCACGAGGTCTGGGTTGAGATGGCAGCCCTCTCACGCCCCCCTTCAACCGCTGGGTACACGGTGGCTGCAGTGGTAGGCATTGGCGAATCCCTTGTTCACACCATAGCGACGTGGGAGTCCAAGGATGATCACTGGACTGAGATTGGAACTGTGGAAGATGGGGTGTTCGACATGTTGTTCTATCAGGGCTCCTTCCACTTCCTCACGTCCAATGAAGATCTGATCAGGCTTGTTCCGGAGGGCCTCTCATTCAGAATGGAGCGTTATCATGTTAAGTTTCGCTCCAGCAAACCGATTGATGATTACTATGAAGCTCAGGAGAAAGGTTACATACTGAGTAGGTACCTGGTGGAGTCCACAGCAGGACATCTTCTGTTTGCCGTGAAAGTTACGCATGATAGCAAGAAAACATTTGATATCAAGCTGCTGCGTCTGTCTGTTGACGATGCCGGCCAAGCCAGGTGGGCCCATTACAAGAACACAGCCGATGAAATGATTTACCTAGGTCAGGCTTCCTCAGTATCTTGTGTCAGTCAGGGTGAGCCAACCATTCATTTTCTTGATGACCGTCTGGTGAAGAGCGAGGACGGGGTGGATCACTACTACAGGTGGGACATGGGAGGGTTGCAGCCCCATGTCCTCCAGGTTGGCTGGTACGCTTACCGAACACCAAACGAAGAATCCAGGTTCTGCTATCGAGGACCAGACGACATAGGAGCGACTGACATACCAACACCAGTTTGGTGCAAGCCCCAGTCTGGTGGTTCTACCACTGACTGACTGCCACTCCTGTGACCATCGTCGTCAATGCTTAGTCCAGCTCCGCTTGTTTTCAAGGATTCACATTACCCCTTTCTCTCTTTACTCATTATATGTAGTGAGTGTGTGCTAGCTGTATGTGAATTCTGCTCCCTAGGATTGCAATTCATCTTATTCCCTGTATATCTGGATTCATAATGCGTCCTTTCAACTTTTGCTTGTATGAAAGGTGATCGTTACATGGTTTGTAACAAGAGCCAATTCTAGTGATTTTTGTTCCATTGGAGCTTGGACATCAACCCTTTAGTATGCTGACCAGAATTAAGTTTTCATGACTATACAAGGCGTCTTGATGCCAGCTGAACCACTACAAGTCACAACAATTGAACACGACGCTGAATAACTATGGAACAAAAACGAAACCATTCAAGTCTGTTCCAGTAAGCATAAAAAATAGCTCAAGCTCATACATGTAGAAACTTGACCAGTACAATTTTTTGTAGCTGAACCGAACCTACTTCAGCTAAACGGGAAAGGCGATAACAAACTACACATTACACACCTCTGCTCCATGTTTCAAGAAAATGAATATTTGCTGACCAAGCACAGAATCAACAAGGGCTATATCTGAACTACTTCTGTCAACATAGGTACTTATGCAGACTTCCGATGGAAAACAAAGATCTAGTCGTGTGGTGTGGGGTACCTTTGCAAAGGAGTTAATTGCACATTGGTACCACACTTGCGCACCTACTCACGAGTCAGTACCACTACTCAAAAGTTTTGCAATTCAGTACCAACTCAAGGCCTAAGTGGTGCATACCTGGCTAAGGAGCGTATAAACGCGTATTGACCGCGTATCCGACAGGTCGGGCCCACATGTTAGGTGACAGGCCGGCCGAATCGGCGCGTGGACGGGTCGCTGACTCGGACGAGTCCGACCTAACGGGTTAGGTCGAACCGAGCCGCCGGTTCGAACCCTAACTCTCATTCCCCTCTCCCTCTCCTCCCCGTGCTCCTCTCTGGCAATGGCGACGGCGAATCCGGGCGGCGGCGGTGTAGGCGGCGGCTCGAGCAGCGGTGGCGGTGTGGGCGGGTATACGGAGATCTTCCTGGCCTCGGGGCCGATGCGCACCCAGGATTGGCCGAGGGCGACACGGCGACAGTTTGTCGTACTACTCGAGCGGCGAGGAAGAAATGGAGGAGGCCCCGCTGACCATGGAGCAGCACCTGCGGATGGCAGAGATCTAGGTCGCCAACCCTTTCACGAGCCATCACTGGACCCATGGATGTGGTGTAGTGTTGTAAGTCCTCCTCCCTCTCCTCTGTTTTTCTTCCAATTTGGGGGCTAGGGTTAGTGTTATTGAAAATGTCCAGATTTGCTGCCACTTGTAGTGTGGATGATGCTATCTGGGATGTTAGGATTCACTTTGATGCCGTACATAATTTGGATAGGAAGATATGAAGTTTTGATGTCACTTTTTTGAATCTGTATGCACTATTGCATACACAAGGATTTACATTCTCTGATGAATTGTATCGCATGGAGAACACATGCATAGGAGAGCAGAGAGAGCATGGCCTAGACTTGATTGACACAAACATTAAATTGCAGCAAGTTAAGAAGCAGCATGAGCATACTTTAGTTCTGAATCTGTTAGTTAGAGCAACAACCACTGACAATGCTGCAAGTCAGAGAAATGCTGAACTACAAACCATTATTTATGCACCACCAGTTGTGTATGATCTCAGTGAGCCAGATGTGCTTACTGTTGATGACCAAGGGGTTGTTTTTCATAGTCAATGCAGTAGCAGTACCAATGTTGAAGCTAGTGGTTTTTGCATACAAGAGAGCAAAAACCTAGGTAAACAAAAGCTGAAAGCTGGGATGGAGAATGAAGTTTTGTTGGAGGAGGGATATTACAGTAGTGATAATTCAGAAGGGGCATATGACAGTGACAACTACATGGAGAAGTACATGATTTCTCAAGACACAGAGATAATAGATGGAAAGAGACAAGCAGATGAGGAACAACTAGCAGATGATGAAGATGAATATTCAGATGATGAGTCAGAAGAGGAGGAACAGCTGCATTATGAGCGTGACACTGAGGTTGAGGATCTGTTTGAGATGGATGAGATGGAGGAGGAAGAGAGGGGGGATGAAGAGAGGGAGGAGAGTGTGAATGTGGAGGTAGCTCAATAGTTGCAGGTAGAACCTCCAAAGAATAGGCAAAAGCTGACAATTAGGAGGTGCCCCACCACTAGAACACATTCTAGTGTTGTAAAGGAGGTGAAGCCATATTTCACTCCTTCATCAGATGAAGAAGATTGGTTGGCTGCAGGATAGTGAAGATGATGGGCATGGGCCACTGCAATTTGTCCTAAAGAAAAGCAAGAAGAGTAGGGCACAGAAAAGAAAACCTAGGATATGGTTCAATGAAAAAATGGAGCACCCACACCAGCAATTATGTAAGTACATGTGCTTCACAAATCAGCAGCAATTCAGAGATGCTCTGTTGAGCTTGCACATTTCATAGTCAAGAGATTTCGGATATCATAGAAACTCTGAGCAAAGGATCATTGCATGTTGCCAAAATGAGCATTGTTAGTTCTACATTGTTGCTGCTGTGACCAAAGGTGAAAAGACTTTTGCTATAAAAAAATGAACCTGGAGCACACTTGCCCAACCACTACAGAGTCATCAAGGGTTAATGCAAAGTGGCTTGCAAAGACATATGAGTCATTGTTCAGGTCTGATCCAACCACTAGCATATAAACTATGATTGATGCCTGCAATGAGAAGTATGGTGTTGAGGTTCCTAAGCACATGGCCTATAGGGCCAAAAACCTTGTTGTGGAAGTTGTATTAGGAGAGCACAAGAAGCAGTATCCCAGGCTAAGGGACTATGCAGCAACCATCATGCAGACAAACCCTGGAAGTAGGGTTGTAGTTACAACTCTAGTTCCTAAAGCAACAAAAAAATACCACATCCAGGGCCAAGGTTTCATGCAATGTTTTTCTGCTTAAATGGAGCAAGGGAGGGATTTCTCAATGGATGCAGACCTTTCATTGGTTAGTTAGTTGTTTCTTTGCTTTATTTACTATAATATTTTTGCTATAGTTTCATTGCTATGTACATGATTACACCTTTGCTTTAGTTTCATTGCTATGTACATGATTACACCTTTGCTTTAGTTTATTTGCTATGTACTGACTTAATTGGTTCTTTCTTTTTGCAAAACAGGTGTTGATGGATGCTTTATTAAGCTGACCACAGGTGCACAGATCCTTGCTGCCACTGGCAGAGATGGCAATGATAACATTTTTCCAATTGCATTTTCCATTGTTGGTTAGGAGGATACAACAAATTGGTGCTGGTTTCTGCACCAACTGAAGTTATGTCTAGGAGGAGAAGTTGGCCAATTTGGTCCTTATACTATCATGTCAGATAGACAGAAGGTAAGTGTTGGGGAACGTAGTAATTTCAAAAAAATTCCTACGCACAAGCAAGATCATGGTGATGCATAGCAACGAGAGGGAAGAGTGTCGTCCACGTACCCTCGTAGACCGAAAGCGGAAGCTTTAGCACAACATGGTTGATGTAGTCGTACGTCTTCACGATCCGACCGATCCAAGTACCAAATGTACGGCACCTCTGAGTTCAGCACACGTTCAGCTCGATGATGTCCCACGAACTCCGATCCAACAGAGCTTCACGGGAGAGTTCCGTCAGCACGACAGCGTGTTGACGATGTCGATGATGCTACCGACGCAGGGCTTCGCCTAAGCACCACTATGATATTACCGAGGTAGAATATGGTGGAGGGGGGCACCGCACACGGCTAGGAGAGATCAACAGATCAACTTGTGTGTCTATGGGGTGCCCCTTGCCTCAGTATATAAAGGGGGAGAGGATGGGAGGGGCCAGCCCTCTCTATGGTGCGACCTGGGGAGTCCTCCCACCGGGAGTAGGATTCCCCCCCTTCCATGTAGTAGGAGTAGGAGTAAGGAAAGGGAAAAGAGAAGAGAAGGAAGGAGGGGGCGCAGCACCTCCCCCTAGTCCAATTCGGACTAGGCCTTGGGGAGGCATGCAACCTCTCCTCTCTCTTTCCCCTAAAGCCCAATAAGGCCCATATACTCCCCGGCGAATTCCCGTAACTCTCCGGTACTCTGATAAATACCCGAATCACTCGGAACCTTTTCGATGTCCTAATATAGTCGTCCAATATATCAATCTTTACGTCTCGACCATTTCGAGACTCCTCGTCATGTCCCCGATCTCATCCGGGACTCCGAACTACCTTCGGTACATCAAAACACATAACTCACAATATAAATCGTCACCGAACGTTAAGCGTGCGGACCCTACGGGTTCGAGAACTATGTAGACATGACCGAGACACGTCTCCGGTCAATAACCAATAGCGGAACCTGGATGCTCATATTGGCTCCCACATATTCTACGAAGATTTTTATCGGTCAAACCGCATAACAACATACGTTGTTCCTTTTGTCATCGGTATGTTACTTGCCCGATATTCGATCGTCGGTATCTCAATACCTAGTTCAATCTCGTTACCGGCAAGTCTCTTTACTCGTTATGTAATGCATCATCCCGCAACTAACTCATTAGTCACATTGCTTGCAAGGCTTATAGTGATGTGCATTACCGAGAGGGCCCAGAGATACCTCTCCGACAATCGGAGTGACAAATCCTAATCTCGAAATACGCCAACTCAACAAGTACCTTCGGAGACACCTGTAGAGCACCTTTATAATCACCCAGTTACGTTGTGGCGTTTGGTAGCACACAAAGTGTTCCTCCAGTAAACGGGAGTTGCATAATCTCATAGTCATAGGAACATGTATAATTCATGAAGAAAGCAATAGCGACATATTAAACGATCAAGTGCTAAGCTAACGGAATGGGTCAAGTCAATCACATCATTCTCTAATGATGTGATCCTGTTAATCAAATGACAACTCATGTTTATGGCTAGGAAACTTAACCATCTTTGATTCAACGAGCTAGTCAAGTATAGGCATACTAGTGACACTATGTTTGTCTATGTATTCACACATGTATTATGTTTCCGATTAATACAATTCTAGAATGAATAATAAACATTTATCATGAAATAAGGAAATAAATAATAACTTTATTATTGCCTCTAGGGCATATTTCCTTCAGTCTCCCACTTGCACTAGAGTCAATAATCTAGTTCACATCATCATGTGATTTAACACCAATATTCATATCTGTATATGATTAACACCCATAGTTCACATCGTCATGTGACCAACACCCAAAGGGTTTAGTAGAGTCAATAATCTAGTTCACATCGCTATATGATTAACACCCAAAGAGTACTAAGGTATGATCATGTTTTGCTCGTGAGAGAAGTTTAGTCAACGGGTCTGTCACATTCAGAGCCGTATGTATTCTGCAAATATTCTATGTCTACAATGCTCTGCACGGAGCTACTCTAGCTAATTGCTCCCACTTTCAATATGTATCCAGATTGATACTTAGAGTCATCTGGATCGGTGTAAAAGATTGCATCGACGTAACTCTTTACGATGAACTCTTTATCACCTCCATAATCGAGAAACATTCCTTAGTCCTCACTAAGGATATTCTTGACCGCTGTCCAGTGATCTACTCCTAGATCAAAATTGTACTCCCTTGCCAAACTCAAAGAAAGGTATACAATAGGTCTGGTACAAAACATAGCATACTTTATAGAACCTATGACTGAGGCATAGGGAATGACTTTCATTCTCTTTCTATTTTCTGCCGTGGTCGGGATTTGAGTCTTACTCAATTTCACACCTTGCAACACAGGCAAGAACTCCTTTTTTGACTGTTCCATTTTGAACTACTTCAAAATCTTATCAAGGTATGTACTCATTGAAAAATCTTATCAAGCGTCTTGATCTATCTCTATAGATCTTGATGCTCAACGTGTAAGCAGCTGCACCGAGGTCTTTCTTTGAAAAATTCCTTTCAAACACTCCTTTATGCTTTCTAGAAAATTCTACATTATTTTTTATCAACAATATGTCATTCACATATAATTATCAGAAAGGCCGTAGTGCTCCCACTCACTTTCCTATAAATACAGGCTTCACCGCAAGTCTGTATAAAACTATATGCTTTGATCAACTCATCAAAGCATATATTCCAACTCTGAGATGCTTGCACCAGTCCATAGATGGATCACTGGATTTTGCACACTTTGTTAGCACCTTTAGGATTAACAAACCTTCTGGTTGCATCATATACAACTCTTCTTTAATAAATCCATTAAGGAATGCAGTTTTTGACATCCATTTGCCAGATTTCATAAAATGTGGCAACTGCTAACATGATTCGGATAGACTTAAGCATCGATACGAGTGAGAAAATCTCATCGTATTCAACACCTTGAACTTGTCGAAAAACTATTTGCGACAAGTCGAGCTTTGTAGATAGCATCACTACTATCAACGTCCGTCTTCCTCTTGAAGATCCATTTATTTTCTATGGCTTGCCTATCATCGGGCAAATAAACCAAAGTCCATACTTTGTTCTCATACATGGATCATATCTCAGATTTCATAGCCTTAAGCCATTTCGTAGAATCTGGGCTTATCATCGCTTCCTCATAGTTAGTAGGTATGGTCAAGTAATATGACCTCCAGAACAAGATTATCGTACCACTCTGGTGCGGATCTTACTCTGGTTGACCTACGAGGTTCGGTAGTAACTTGATCCGAAGTTTCATGATCATCATCATTAACTTCCTCACTAATCGGTGTAGGCATCACTGGAACTAGTTTTCGTGATGAACTACTTTCCAATTCGGGAGAAGGTACAATTACCTTATCAAGCTCTATTTTCCTCCCACTCACTTCTTTCGAGAGAAACTCCTTCTCTAGAAAGGATCCATCTTAGCAACGAATATTTTGCCTTTGGATATGTGATAGAAGGTGTACCCAACAGTTTCCTTTGGGTATTCCATGAAGACGCACTTCTCCGATTTGGGTTCGAGCTTATCAGGTTGAAACTTTTTCACATAAGCATCGCAACCCCAAACTTTAAGAAATGACAACTTTGGTGTCTTGCCAAACCACAGTTCATAAGGCGTCGTCTCAACGGATTTTGATGGTGCCCTATTTAAAGTGAATGCAGTTGTCTCTAATGCATAACCCCAAAACAATAGTGGTAAATCGGTAAGTTACATCATAGATCGCATCATATCCAATAAAGTGTGGTTACGACGTTCGGACACACCATTACGCTGTGGTGTTCCATGTGGTGTAAGCTGTGAAACTATTCCACATTGTTTTTAAATGAAGGCCAAACTCATAACTCAAATATTCTCCTCTACGATCAGATTGTAGAAACTTTATTTTCTTGTTACGATGATTCTCCACTTCACTCTGAAATTCTTTGAACTTTTCAAATTATTCATACTTGTGCTTCATTAAGTAGATATACTCATATATGCTCAAATCATCTATGAAGGTCAGAAAATAACGATACCCGCCACGAGCATCAACACTCATTGGACCGCATACATCGGTATGTATTATTTCCATCAAGTCAGTAGCTCGTTCCATTGTTCCGGAGAATGGAGTTTTAGTCATCTTGCCCAAAAGGCACGGTTCGCAAGCATCAAATGATTCATAACCAAGTAATTCCAAAAGTCCATCTTAATGGAGCTTCTTCATGCGCTTTACACCGATATGACCCAAACGGCAGTGCCACAAATAAGTTGCACTGTCATTATCAACTTTGCATCTTTTGGCATCAATATTATGAATATGTGTATCACTACGATCGAGATCCAACAAACTATTTTCATTGGGCGTATGACCATCGAAGGTTTTATTCATGTAAACAGAACAACAATTATTCTCTGACTTTAAATGAATAACCGTATTGCAATAAACATGATCAAATCATATTCATGCTCAACACAAACGCCAAATAACATTTATTTAGGTTTAACACTAATCCCGAAAGTATAGGGAGTGTGCGATGATGATCATATCAATCTTGGAACCACTTCCAACACACATCGTCACTTCACCCTCAACTACTCTCTGTTTATTCTATAACTCCTGTTTCGAGTTACTAATTTTTAGCAACCGAACAAGTATCAAATACCCAGGGGCTACTATAAACACTAGTAAGGTACACATCAATAACCTGTATATCAAATATACCCTTGTTCACTTTGCCATCCTACTTATCCACCAAATATTCAGGGTATTTTCTCTCTAGTGACCATTTCCTTTGCAGTAGAAGCACTCAGTTTCAAGCTTTGGTCCAGCTTTGGGCTTCTTCACGAAAGTGACAACTTGCTTGCCATTCTACATGAAGTTCCCATTCTTTCCCTTTGCCCTTTTCTTGAAACTAGTGGTCTTGTTAATCATCAACACTTGATGCTCTTTCTTGATTTCTACCTTCATCGATTTCATCATCATGAAAAACTCGGGAATCGTTTTCGTCATCCCTTGCATACTATAGTTCATCACGAAGTTCTATTAACTTGGTGATGGTGACTAGAGAACTCTATCAATCACTATCTTATCTGGAAGATTAACTCCCACTTGATTAAAGCGATTGTAGTACCCAGACAATCTGATTACATGCTCACTACTTGAGCAATTCTCCTCCATATTTTAGCTATAAAACTTGTTGGAGACTTCATATCTCTCAACTCGGGTATTTGCTTGAAATATTAACTTCAACTCCTGGAACATCTCATATGGTCCATGACGTTCAAAACGTCTTTGAAGTCCCGATTCTAAGCCGTTAAGCATGGTGCACTAAACTATCAAGTAGTCATCATATTGAGCTAGTCGAACGTTCATAACGTCTGCAACTGCTCCTGCAATAGGTCTGTCATCTAGCGGTGCGTCAAGGACATAGTTCTTCTATGCAGCAATGAGGATAAACCTCAGATCACGGACCCAGTCCGCATCATTGCTACTATCATTTTTCAACTTAGTTTTCTCTAGGAACACATAAAAAAATAGGGAAGCAACAACGCGAGCTATTGATCTACATTATAATTTGCAAAATACTATCAGGACTAAGTTCATGATAAATTAAAGTTCAATTAATCATATTACTTAAGAACTCCCACTTAGATAGACATCCCTCTAATCATCTAAGTGATCACATGATCCAAATCAACTAAACCATGTCCGATCATCACGTGAGATGGAGTAGTTTTCAATGGTGAACATCACTATGTTGATCATATCTACTATATGATTCACACTCGACCTTTCGGTCTTAGTGTTCCAAGGCCATATCTGCATATGCTAGGCTCGTCAAGTTTAACCCGAGTATTCTGCGTGTGCAAAACTATCTTACACCCGTTGTATTTGAACGTAGAGCTTATCACACCCGATTGTCACGTGGTGTCTCAGCACGAAGAACTTTCGCAACGGTGCATACTCAGGGAGAACATTTATACCTTGAAATTTAGTGAGAGATCATCTTATAATGCTACCATCAATCAAAGCAGAATAAGATGTATAAAGGATAAACATCACATGCAATCAAAATATGTGATATGATATGGCCATCATCATCTTGTGCCTTTGATCTCCATCTCCAAAGCATCGTCATGATCTTCATCGTCACCGGCATGACACCATGATCTCCATCATCTTGATCTATATCAATGTGTCATCACATGGTCGTCTCGCCAACTATTGCTCTTGCAACTATTGCTATCGCATAGCAATAAAGTAAAGCAATTATTTGGTGCTTGCATCTTATGCAATAAAGAGACAACCATAAGGCTTCTGCCAGTTGCCGATAACTTTAACAAAACATGATCATCTCATACAACAACTTATATCTCATCACATCTTGACCATATCACATCACAACATGCCCTGCAAAAACAAGTTAGACGTCCTCTACTTTGTTGTTGCAAGTTTTACGTGGCTGCTACGGGCTGAGCAAGAACTGTTCTTACCTATGCATCAAAACCACAATGATATTTCGTCAAGTTAGTGTTGTTTTAACCTTCACAAGGACCGGATGTAGCCACACTCGGTTCAACTAAAGTTGGAAAAATAGACACCCGCCAGCCACCTGTGTGCAAAGCACGTCGGTAGAACCTGTCTCGCGTAAGCGTACGTGTAATGTCGGTCCGGGCCGCTTCATCCAACAATACCCTGAACCAAAGTATGACATGCTGGTAAGCAGTATGACTTGTATCGCCCACAACTCACTTGTGTTCTACTCGTGCATATAACATCTACGCATAAAACCTGGCTCGGATGCCACTGTTGGGGAACGTAGTAATTTCAAAAAATAAATTCTACGCACACGCAAGATCATGGTGATGCATAGCAACGAGAGGGGAGAGTGTCGTCCACGTACCCTCGTAGACCAAAAGCGGAAGCGTTAGCACAATGCGGTTGATGTAGTCGTACGTCTTCACGATCCGACCGATCCTAGTACCGAACGTACGACACCTCCGAGTTTAGCACACGTTCAGCTCGATGACGTCCCGCAGACTCTGATCCAGCAGAGCTTCACGGGAGAGTTCCGTCAGCACGACGGCGTGTTGACGGTGTCGATGATGCTATCAACGCAGAGCTTCGCCTAAGCACCGCTACGATATTACCGAGGTGGAATATGGTGGAGGGGGGCACCGCACACGGCTGGGAGAGATCAACAGATCAACTTGTGTGTATGGGGTGCCCCTTGCCTCAGTATATAAAGGAGGAGAGGAGGGGAGGGGTCGTCCCTCTCTATGGCGCGCCCTGGGGAGTCCTACTCCCACCGGAGTAGGATTCCCCCCTTCCATGTAGTAGGAGTAGGAGTCAAGGAAAGAGAAAAGAGAATAGAAGGAAGGAGGGGGCGCAACCCCTCCCCCTAGTCCAATTCGGACTAGGCCTTGGGGGGGGGGGCGCAGCCTCTCCTCTCTCTTTCCCCTAAAGCCCAATAAGGCCCATATACTCCCCGGCGAATTCCGTAACTCTCCGGTACTCCGATAAATACCCGAATCACTCGAAACCTTTCCGATGTCCGAATATAGTCGTCCAATATATCGATCTTTACGTCTCGACCATTTCGAGACTCCTCGTCATGTCCCCGATCTCATCTAGGACTCCGAACTACCTTTGGTACATCAAAACACATAACTCATAATATAAATTGTCACCGAACGTTAAGCATGCGTACCCTACGGGTTCGAGAACTATGTAGACATGACCGAGACACGTCTCCGGTCAATAACCAATAGCGGAACCTGGATGCTCATATTGGCTCCCACATATTCTACGAAGATCTTTATCGGTCAAACCGCATAACAACATACGTTGTTCCTTTTGTCATCGGTATGTTACTTGCCCGATATTCGATCGTCGGTATCTCAATACCTAGTTCAATCTCGTTACCGGCAAGTCTCTTTACTCGTTATGTAATGCATCATCCCGCAACTAACTCATTAGTCACATTGCTTGCAAGGCTTATAGTGATGTGCATTACCGAGAGGGCCCAGAGATACCTCTCCGACAATCGGAGTGACAAATCCTAATCTCGAAATGCGCCAACTCAACAAGTACCTTTGGAGACACCTGTAGAGCACCTTTATAATCACCCAGTTACGTTGTGACGTTTGGTAGCACACAAAGTGTTCCTCTGGTAAACGGGAGTTGCATAATCTCATAGTCATAGGAACATGTATAAGTCATGAAGAAAGCAATAGCAACATACTAAATAATCAAGTGCTAAGCTAACGGAATGGGTCAAGTCAATCACATCATTCTCTAATGATGTGATCCCGTTAATCAAATGACAACTCATGCCTATGGCTAGGAAACTTAACCATCTTTGATTCAACGAGCTAGTCAAGTAGAGGCATACTAGTGACACTATGTTTGTCTATGTATTCACACATGTATTATGTTTCCTGTTAATACAATTCTAGTATGAATAATAAACATTTATTATGAAATAAGGAAATAAATAATAACTTTGTTATTGCCTCTAGAGCATATTTCCTTCAGTAAGTACATAGTTTGCTGTGTGATTTCAGTAGCATAGTTAGTTGTCTATCTTCAACTATATCTGTAGTCAGTAGCTTAGTCTTCTGTGTAATTTCAACAGGGGTTACTCAATGCAGTGAATATAGTATTTCCAAACGGCCACCAGAGATATTGTTATAGACACTTGTATGCAAATTTCCAGAATGCTGGTTTTAGGGGGGAAGATCTAAAGAAATGCATGGATAATGCCAGTTATGCTTACAATGAACATAAGTTTAATATTGCTATGAATGATTTGAGAAATGAGTGTGAGGATGCTTGGATCTGGCTTAATGGAATTCCTAAGAAAACATGGGCTAGGCATGCTTTTGACACTAACTGCAAGACAGATTTGGTTGTTAACAACCTATCTGAGGTGTTCAACAAGTATATCCTTGATTTTAGGAAAAAAGCCTATTAGGAATATGGTTGATGGTATTAAGGACAAGCAAATGGTGAGGTGGCATAGGAATAGAGAGAGAGGAAAGGCATCTTTCCGGGAGATCACACCACATTATGCTGAGAAGCTAGAGCTGGAAAAGGAGAGGGCCAGATACTGCAAACCCATTCAAGCTGGTGTTAATTTATGGCAAGTGACCAATGGGCAGCAAACACACCCTGTGAACTTGGATAATTATACACGTGGTTGCAGAAAATGGGACCTGAGTAGCATGCCATGCAACCATGCAATTTCAGCAATTAACAAGGCCAAAAGGTTTCCAGAGGACTTTGTTTGTTAATTCTTCAAAAAACCATTTTATCTGGCAGCATATGAACCTATGATCTTTCCTGTTCCTGGTGAACATGACTGGATAAGGACACCTGGACCAGACATAGAGCCACCAGAATTTCATGTTAGGAGAGGAAGAAAGAAAGAGAAGAGGATCAAGGGCAAGTTTGAAGTGCCAAAGCCAAAGGACAACAGTAGAATGGCCACAACAACATGCTCTAACTGTGGTCTCCAAGGCCATAGATACACCAACTGCTTGAAACACTTGAGACCAGATTTGGCTATGAGGAAAAACAAGCATGTGGTAATACCAATCTCACTGCTTTTGTATTAGTTGACTAGTGCATTTCTTAATATTTTTATGTTGACTACTAATACCAACCTCACTTCTTTTTGCAAGACACCTGCAAGATCACAGCAACAACCTACACCTGCAAGATCATAGCCCCCACCTGCAAGATCACAGCAGCAGCCTCCACCTGCAAGATCACATCCTCCACCTGCAAGATCTGGTGCAAGGTCTGATGCAAGATCTGGTGCAAGGTCACAGCCATCAACTAGTGGTGCAAGGCCATTCACTGCCCCAAGATATGCAACTCCTTCTACATCTTCTGAACCAAGAAGTCACACTGGTTGGATGACTTGGTTTTCTGCCAGTGGTTACAAATGAGTGTCATGAGTTGTTGTTTCTCAAAACAATGTACTGATCAATGTTTTGTGTCATGAACCATGGTTGGATGCTTAGGTTTGACTATACTGAACCAACAAGTCAAACTAGTTGGATGATTATGTTTGAGTGTACTGAATTGTTATCAACTATCTTACATGAGATAATTTTGTTGGCAATGTTAAGCTTTGATGATGAGATTTGATGATTAGTTTGGTTGGCCTTGTCAATGTTTGATGATGAGATTTGATGATTAGTGTTATTGGCAATGTTAAGGTTTGATGATTATTATGGTTTAGGGGTTCTCGACGTCGACGGAGCCTAAATGACTAACCACTATGGTTTAGGGATTCTCGACGTCGACGGAGCCTAAATGAGTAACCGCTATGGTTTAGTGGTTCTCGACATCGACGGAGCCTAAATGACTAACCACTATGGTTTAGGGGGTTCTCGATGTCGACGGGTCCTAAATGACTAACCACTATGGTTTATGGGGTTCTCGATGTCGACGGACCCTAAATGACTAACCACTATGGTTTAGGGGGTTCTCGATGTCGACGGAGCCTAAATGACTAACCACTATGGTTTAGGGGGTTCTCGATGTCGATGGACCCTAAATGACTAACCACAATGGCTTAGAGGGTTCTCGACATCGACGAACCCTAAATGAGTAGAGTAACCACTATGACAGCAACTATGACAACAACTTAAATCATCTAACATATCAACCAACTATGACAAGCAACTCAAATAATAAAGGATAGCTTGATGCAACATAACTAATAGATTCTTACACAACATACTAGAGTTCAACTTAGGTCACAACTTAAAGCAACAACATAGTTCCAACTTAGTTCACAACTACACATCCATAGTACATAACTTAGTTCACATGTAACATCCCAAATTTTCAATTTGGAATGTTATACATAGATCATCCATGCATATCATATTTTATTGCATTTCGCTCCGCAATCCTTGAAAATCCTAAGCAACTCAAGGACCCTCAGAGAGAGTTGGGGATTTCTCGGTTTTCATATTTGATTTCTATCAAATAGTAAAACGAGGATTTTTGATTTTAATTATTTTTCTCTCCGAAAAATATTTCTTATAAAAATAAATGAGAGGAGAAAATATGAATTCTCCAAAACAATTGAAATATTGGAGGGAAAATGATTAAAATCATTTGTTTCATTTTATTTGAGTTTATTTGGATTTTATTTGCATTAGAAAAATATGCACGTTTTTAAAATTCCATTTTAGGGGCCAAGAAAATGTTCATCTCGTTCTAAATATTTTATTTAGACGGTGAAAATTTGTCTTGGCATTTTTAGGTTTTTATTTTATTTTCTAGGATTTATTTTCTGTCGGCAAAATTATTTAAAAAAATATCTTCCCCGCGCCCGACTGGGCCTAAGGCCCAGTCGAGCCAGGCCGGCCCGCGCTAGC
>NC_041391.1:146081303-146089274 GCF_002162155.2 Triticum dicoccoides
GCCCCTCCCTTTAAATACCACCCCGGGCCCCCCTGGAGCCCCAAGTTGCAGTCGCCGCAGCCCCTCGCCTGCCCCACTGCTGCAGCTACCCGCTGCCGCCTGCAGCCACCCGCGCCGCCGCCTGCCGCCGCTACCGCAGCCGCCCCGCGCCGCTGAGCTGCCCCGTCGGAGGTAACGCGCCGATCCGCCGCCGCCCGGTTTTTTTTGAAAACTGATTCAGTTTTTTTAAACCCTAGTTCAGTTTTTTTAGATCGGTTTGCCGGTTCTTTCACGGTTCTTCTATTTAGCGGACGTTCATCCGTACGTTCGTCTTTGCTAGTTTTGCTTGTGCATCTTTGAATTTTCTGGTCAATCTCTTTTATTTGTAGTTTTGCTTGTGCATCTTTGCTAGTTGCTTATGTATGTTATTGTTTGTTTACGCTAGAATTCCCGGAGTGCGAAGCGTGTTACTACGAGTCTCTAGGATTCACGGATCGTCAACAAGGCAAGTAACACATTGATCATACTCTTTCCATACCCAGTTTTTATTGCATTAGTTCAATCCTCAAACTTTGCATGATTAGGATGCCATTAACTTGTGGGTTGGGAAGTAGTTGCTGAGGTAGAACTTATTGCCCTGTTTATTATCAAACCCTTGGGAGTTACTTCTATGCATTGCTTATATTGCCATGCTATGCTCGTAGACGTGGTTTGGGTTTGCGTGAATCCATGACAGATGTGAGATTGTTAATTATTGGTTTACTTAAGGTGGCAACTTTAATACACATCTGGGTGGATTGAGGCACCTGGGGAACCCAGTGTTGTCTGTTTTTATTTTTTGGAAATCCCGGGGTACCTGTGTGATCTTCCTATGGACCGCCACCCAGGCTTAAAGGGAACTGAGATGATTCATGCTAGAAACTTCCATGTGCAGCCACAAGCTACTATGGGCTCTAGCATAGTTGAGTAAGTTACGCGAAGCTCTTGAAGAGGTAGATCAGCAGGTAGTGGGTTTTGTAGGTTTGGTATGGTCTACCCGGAGTAGAGAGTTAATGTTCCTGAAAGACTATGTCTCGGTCATCCGCCTCTCAAACACCATGCAGTGCGAGAAATCCAACGGAGGCGATCGAGTCTTGTGGGGAAAAGTGCGCAAACCTCTGCAGAGTGTACAATCTAATCATGGTTAGCCGTGTCCCCGGTTATGGACAATTCTTGAGTATCTAGTACTTGGGTTATCACATGTATCTCAACACTCATAATTAATATTGTTGGGTTGTTAATTACTATAATTTGGGATTGAGTTGGGGTTATACCTTCTCAATGTTTCAACCACCATGATAGTTAAAATAAAATTTATTCCTTTATTGTAGGGGAAAATTTGCTTTTCACAAAAAAAAACTATAACCATAGAGCTTTCCACCAGCCATATATGCATGTAGTGATAGCATTATTCTTTTCTTGCTCTACTGTGTTATATTGCCAGCATATTCCATGTGCTGACCTGTTTTCGGGCTACAACGTATTATGTTGCAGACTTTTCAGACGAGGAGTAAGGTTCGTTAGGTCGTTGCCGTGCAGCTCAGCTATGCCATTGGAGTTGATGGACTCACTTTATATTCCAAGCCTTCCGATGTGATCGCATTAGATGGCCTTAAGCCATATTATTGTAATAAGTTCTCTTTTGAGACATTCGATGTAATAAGTGTGTGATTGCTACTCTGTTATAAATCCTTCGAGTATTGTGCGTGTCAGCATTACTGGTCCAGGGATGACACTGAGGCACAGAGACTTGACCATTTTTGAGGTCGGGTCGCTACAAGATGGTATTAGAGCACACGCTGAGTGTAGGACACAACCACTAAGATAAACCATAGGTCACTCTTCTCTACTCATTTCTGACTCCTCTTCCTTTTCCACTCTTTAGGATGACGGAGATGAAGAACAAGTTCGCGCAACCGGATGAGGATACACCTTTTGGTCGCCACTTGAAGGAAGTCACTAGGTACTTGAACATTGGAATACCAAGTTTCACCAGGACGTAGAACGCCACCTTACTAGAAGAAGAGCGCTGGATGATTCAAGTACAAGTTCCAGGAAGGACGTTCTCGCCAACTTTTAAACCCATAGAATTTTCTTTCGATGCACCAACCTAGAGTCTAGGCAAGAGAATGGCAGCCCACATTACCATGGGATGCATTGGAGAAGTCTACAACAGGGAACTCAAGGAAACTACCTATCAAATATGTGGGCGCCGAGATGAGCAATGGGAAATAATCAACACCAGGAAAGATAGATCCATTGCAGCTTTTATCCAGGAGCTAAACCAGCACATTCGACGTCAGGAGAACCAGATGTGCGCAGACATGATGGAATTGAAGAAGGCAAAAACTAGGATCATCGAGCTAGAGGAAGAACTCAAGTTCACCCGCGATGGATATGAGGAGGAAATCAAGACACTACTGGAGAAGGACGACGACCTGGTTAAGAAGATCAGAATATTCATGGGAGGACCAGCACTGGGAGAAGAAGACGACGACCCCACTTGCCCGAACAACTACATCATCATCGACGACACTGATTCTGATCCTAGTGATGATGACTATGAAGACGAAGATGGAGCAGACAACATGGAATCTTCCACCGATCAAAATTTCTAGATGACCACCATATATTAGTAGTATTCCCCCATGTATTTAGTAGTAGTTGAGCACTTTTGCGATAGTTCTAGACCGTTGTATGCCCTTGCTTGATTGATTGAGTGAAATGATTGTGTTTGTCTCATGTGCATATGGGTAGTGCTTTCTCGCTAGACCTTTTTCTATTCTAATCTCTTCCATCTAAACCCATCAGATGCCTCCGAGACATGACACCGGTTTTGCTTTCCCACCGGAACTCACCCAGTTGATCCAGCAGCAGAATGCTTTGATGCAATTGCTAGTTCAGAACCAGGGCAACAACAACAACAATAACAACAACAACAACCCGCCACCAGTGGACAACCTAGCCCGTTTTCTAAGGTTACAGCCGCCGGTGTTTTCCAGTAGCACCGAGCCAATAGTTGCTGATGATTGGCTACGCCGTATCAGAAGGGAGTTGACCACCATAGGGTGCACAGATGTGGAGAAGGTGCATTTTGCCGCACACCAACTGGATGGACCTGCAGCAGCATGGTGGGAGAATTTCACAGCCACCTATCCTATCGACACTGTCACATGGGCACAGTTTCAGCAGGCTTTTCGTACTGCCCATGTTTCCACTGGAGCTATGCAGATGAAGAAGCGGGAGTTTTGCAATTTACACCAGGGGAACCGTACTGTTGGCCAGTACGTGGATGATTTTAGCAAGTTACCACGTTATGCCCCTAATGATGTGACCACAGATGCCGCAAAGCAGGAGAAGTTTATGGAAGGGTTGAATGATGAGATGAGCATGCAGTTGATGGTGGCAACCTTCAACAACTACCAGGAGTTGGTAGATAAGGCTCTTATGATTGAAGGGAAGCAGCAGCAGATTGAGAGCCGTAAGAGGAAGTATGGACAAGGGAAGTATAACTCAGGAGTTCAGCAGAAGCCTCGCTTAACCCCGAATTCGGGAGGACTTGTTCATAACCATGGAGGCCACACCCACACTGGAGGAGGATCGCATAACCACAATGATGGTAAGAATGGAAATGGGAACGGAGCTAACAACAATCAGAATCGCTCCAATCCAACCACACCCGCCAAGAGAGACTTGAGTCAGGTTACTTGCTTTAAGTGCGAGAAGACTGGGCATTATGCCAATGATTGCCCTGAAGGAAGGAATGGAAACGGAAACGGAAGCGCCGGGAAGAACCTAATCCATTCAACAAAGGACAAGTGAACCACGTTAACGTGGAGGAGGTTGAAGAACAGCCGGACGCGGTAATAGGTAAGTTTTTGGTTAAGTCATTTACCGCTCTTATTCTTTTCGATACTGGTGCATCGTATTCATACATATCAAGGGGAGTCGTGGATAAGTTTAACCTACCAACCCAAACCCTGAGGACCCCTCTTTTAGTAAGCTCACCTGGAGCAGAGTATACGGCTAGCCGATGGTGCAACCAGATACCCCTAACCATTGGGACTCATGTTTTTCCGTCTGACCTAATTATCTTGGAGTCACAAGGATTGGATGTGATATTAGGTATGGACTGGATGTCAAAGTATGGAGGAAGTATTGACTGTGCTAGTAAGTCAATTTATCTCACCACCTCGGAGGGGAAAAGGATTAAGTACGTATCTAGGCATGTGCCTAGGAGGACCCAAGTGAATGCCCTTACAGGAGTTGTGCAGGAGGAAGTGCCTGTAGTAAAGGATTACCCGGATGTTTTTCCAGAAGAGTTACCAGGCATGCCACCGGATCGAGACATTGAGTTTTTGATAGAGCTATTGCCAGGTACATGGCCAATATCCAAGAGACCCTATCGGATGCCCGCAAATGATCTGGAGGAAATTAAGAAACAGATCAAGGAGTTGTTGGAGAAAGTTTATATTCGAAGGAGTTCATCACCTTGGGGAGCTCCAGTACTTTTGGTCAAGAAGAAGGATAAATCCCTGAGGATGGTTGTTGATTATCGAGCCCTGAATGAAGTAACGATTAAGAACAAGTATCCACTACCGATGATCAATGATCTGTTTGATCAGCTGCAAGGAGCTAAGGTGTTTTCGAAGATTGATCTACGATCAGGATACCATCAGCTGAAGATCCGAGAGAAGGATATACCAAAGACAGCGTTCACCACACGGTATGGATTATACGAGTATACGGTCATGTCGTTTGGACTGACAAACGCCCCTGCCTATTTCATGAGTATGATGAACAAAGTGTTCATGGAGTATTTGGACAAATTCGTTGTGGTGTTTATCAATGATATTATGGTATACTTGAAGAATGAAGAGGAGCACAAGGAGCACTTGCACTTAGTTTTCGAGAAACTCAGGGAACACCAGTTATATGCCAAGTTCAGCAAGTGCGAATTTTGGTTGAAGGAAGTTGGATTTCTTGGGCATGTTATATCAGGAGAAGGTATAGCAGTAGACCCCAGTAAGGTTCAGTCGGTCACTGAATGGTTGGCACCCACTTCACTTGGCGAGATCCGCAGTTTCCTTGGACTCGCGGGATACTATCGGAGATTCATTGAGAATTTTTCCAAGCTTGTAAAGCCAATGACTGAATTATTGAAGAAGGATACTAAGTTTAAATGGACAGAAGATTGTGAGGCAAGTTTTCAGGAGTTGAAGAAACGTTTGACTACAACCCCAGTGCTAACATTGCCAGATATACATAAGGAGTTTCAAGTGTATTGTGACACCTCTCGCTTGGGACTTGGATGTGTGCTTATGCAGGACGGAAAAGTTGTTTCGTATGCCTCACGACAACTGAAGCCCCATGAGTTGAACTATGCCACACATGATTTGGAGTTAGCAGCCGTAGTGCATGCATTAAAGACTTGGAGACATTACCTTATTGGAAACCATTGTGATGTGTACACGGATCATAAGAGTTTGAAGTATATTTTCACGCAAAAGGAGCTGAACCTTAGACAGAGGAGATGGTTGGAACTTATAAAGGATTACGATATGAAGCTACACTATCATCCAGGAAAGGCCAATGTTGTAGCATACGCTTTGAGCCGGAAGAGTTATGCCAATATACTTGAAAGTAAGGGATTGCCGAAGGAGTTAGCTGAGGATATCATGGAACTTTGAATGGAGATTGTTCCAAGAGGTTTAGTTGCAACAATGGAGGTTCAGTCGACCTTGTTGAACAAAATTCGAGAAGCTCAGAGGAGGACAAAGAGATTTCTGAGATAAAGGAGAAGATGAGCAAAGGAAAGGCCAAAGGTTTTCATGAGGATGAGCACGATACCTTATGGTTTGAGGACCGAGTTTATGTGCCCAATAACCCAGAGATCAGGAAGTTAATACTTTAGGAGGCTCATGACTCACCATACTCGATACACCCCAGAAACACCAAGATGTATTTGGATTTAAAAGAACGTTTCTGGTGGATTGGTATGAAGAAGGATATCGCCAAGTATGTGGCCGTATGTGATGTATGTCAAAGAGTGAAGGCAGAGCATCAGAAGCCAGCAGGACTATTACAGCCTATGTCGATACCCGAATGGAAGTGGGATAAACTTGGCATGGACTTTATCACCGGACTACCCAGGACCAAGGCAGGATATGACTTAATATGGGTAGTAGTGGATCGCTTGACCAAAGTGGCTCACTTTATCCTGGTGAAAACCACCTATACAAGTGCAAAGTTGGCCAAGATATATATGTCCAGGATCGTATGTCTGCATGGAGTCCCGAGGAGCATCATATCAGATAGAGGGACACAATTTACTTCAAAGTTTTGGCATCAGTTACACCAGACCTTGGGTACGAGATTGGAGTTCAGTACAGCATTCCACCCGCAGACAGATGGACAGACTGAGAGAGTCAACCAGATACTGGAAGACATGTTGAGAGCATGTGCGCTAGATTATGGATCTAGTTGGGATGACAATTTGCCTTACGCAGAGTTTTCATAAAACAATAGCTACCAAGCCAGTTTGAAGATGGCACCGTTCGAAGCTCTGTATGGACGCAGATGCAGAACACTGTTGATGTGGGATGAGGTAGGAGATCGACAACTATTTGGACCAGACCTGATCAAAGAGTCGGAGGAGAAGGTTAAGCTAATTCGTGATAGACTGAAGGTAGCTCAGTCCAGGCAGAAAAGTTATGCAGACTCGAAACGCAAGGAGGTAACTTATGAAATTGGAGATAGAGCATATCTGTGAGTATCACCCTTGCGAGGAGTGAAATGTTTTGGAGTTAAGGGAAAACTAGCCCCGAGATTTGTAGGACCATATCGTGTTTTGGAACGGATGGGAGAAGTTGCCTACAAATTGGAGTTACCTGAAGGACTGTCAGGTGTTCACGATGTGTTCCACGTCTCACAGCTGAAGAAGTGTCTTGCTGAGATGGCCGATATACCGTTAAGAGATACAGTACCCTTGGAGGCAATTCAGCTAGATAGTGATTTGACTTATGAGGAGAAGCCAGTAAAGATTCTTGAGTTTGCCAGCTGAGTCACTCGCAGCAAGGTTATCAAATTTTGCAAAGTTCAGTGGAGCCACCATACCGAGGATGAAGCCACCTGGGAACGAGAGGATGATCTTCGCAAGGACCACCCTCACCTGTTTTCTGACCAACCCGAATCTCGAGGGCGAGATTCATCTTAAGGGGGGTAGGTTTGTAACATCCCAAATTTTCAATTTGCAATGTTATACATAGATCATCCATGCATATCATATTTTATTGCATTTCCGCTCCGCAATCCTCGAAAATCCTAAGCAACTCAAGGACCCTCGGAGAGAGTTGGGGATTTCCCGGTTTTCATATTTGATTCCTATCAAATAGTAAAACGAGGATTTTTTATTTTAATTATTTTTCTCTCCAAAAAATATTTCTTATAAAAATATATGAGAGGAGAAAATATGACTTCTCCAAAACAATTGAAATATTGGAGGAAAAATGATTAAAATCATTTGTTTGTTTTTATTTGAGTTTATTTGGATTTTATTTGCATGAGAAAAATATGCACGTTTTTAAAATTGCATTTTAGGTGCCAAGAAAATGTTCATCTCGTTCTAAATATTTTATTTAGATGGTGAAAATTTGTTTTGGCATTTTTAGGTTTTTATTTTATTTTCTAGGATTTATTTTCTGTCGGCGAAATTATTTAAAAAAAATCTTCCCCGCGCCCGACTGGGCCTAAGGCCCAGCCGAGCCAGGCCGGCCCGCGCCAGCCGCCGCCCCCGCGCGCGCGCGCCTCCTCGCCGCCGCTTGGACAGGAGTCCGAGCCGGACTCCGTCGTCGCCGCTGCCTTGGCCCCTCCTCCAAGCTGCCTCCCCCTCCCCTTTAAATACCACCCCGGGGCCCCCCCTGGAGCCCCAAGTCGACGCCGCCGCAGGCCCTC
>NC_041391.1:146089657-146103214 GCF_002162155.2 Triticum dicoccoides
CACCCGCCGCCGCCTGCAGCCGCCCGCGCCGCCGCCTGCTGCCGCCGCAGCCGCCCCGCGCCGCGGAGCCGCCCCACCGCCCCGCAGCCCGCCGTCGAGCCCTACCTCGCCGGAGGTAACGCGCCAATCCTCCGCCGCCCGTTTTTTTAAAACCGATTCGTTTTTTTGAACCCCTAGTTCGATTTTTTTAGATCGGTTCGCCGGTTCTTTCGCGGTTCTTCTATTTAGCGGACGTTCGTCCGTACGTTCGTTTAAACGAACGGTTTTCTTCCGTTAGTTACAGATAACGAACGCTCGTTCGTTAGTCTGTTCTTCAGTTTCTTTTATCGGATTTATTTGCGATTATTTTCAGTCGCGATTTCTGATCTGATCTTAGATTCTGTTTTTCTTCGCGCTCGTTAGTCGGAATCAGGTGATTCAAACGCCTAGAGTTTCGTCTCGAGACCCTCTTTCTGTTTAATCAACTTAAACAAGATTTTGATACTGTAAAATTTGACTTTAGTATAGATTAGTAAACGGATCTTGTTTCTTTCGCCGTTTGAGTTTCGTTGCTCCGTTTGGTTTAATTCTTTTTGCAAACCGGAGTTCTTAAGTTGAAATTTCTGGTCAATCTCTTTTATTTGAAGTTTTGCTTGTGCATCTTTGCTAGTTGCTTATGTATGTTATTGTTTGTTTACGCTAGAATTCCTGGAGTGCGAAGCGTGTTACTACGAGTCTCTAGGATTCACGGATCGTCAGCAAGACAAGTAACACATTGATCATACTCTTTCCATACCCAGTTTTTATTGCATTAGTTCAATCCTCAAACTTTGCATGATTAGGATGCCATTAACTTGTGGGTTGGGAAGTAGTTGCTGAGGTAGAACCTATCACCCTGTTTTTTATCAAACCCTTGGGAGTTACTTCTATGCGTTGCTTATATTGCCATGCTATGCTCGTAGACATGGTTTGGGTTTGAGTGAATCCATGACAGATGTGAGATTGTTAATTAATGGTTTACTTAAGGTGGCAACTTTAATACACATCTGGGTGGATTGAGGCACCTGGGGAACCCAGTGTTGTCTGTTTTTATTTTTTGAAAATCCCGGGGTACCCGTGTGATCTTCCTATGGACCGTCACCCAGGATTAAAGGGAACTGAGATGATTCATGCTAGAAACTTCCGTGTGCAGCCACAAGCTACTATGGGCTCTAGCATAGTTGAGTAAGTTACGTGAAGCTCTTGAAGAGGTAGATCGGCAGGTAGTGGGTTTTGTAGGTTTGGTATGGTCTACCCGGAGTAGAGAGTTAATGTTCCTGAAAGACTATGTCTCGGTCATCCGTCTCTCAAACACCATGCCGTGCGAGAAATCCAACGGAGGCGATCGAGTCTTGTGGGGAAAAGTGCGCAAACCTCTACAAAGTGTACAATCTAATCATGGTTAGCCGTGTCCCCGGTTATGGACAATTCTTGAGTATCTAGTACTTGGGTTATCACATGTATCTCAACACTCATAATTAATATTGTTGAGTTGTTAATTAATTTAATTTGGGATTGAGTTGGGGTTATACCTTCTCAATGTTTCAACCACCATGATAGTTAAAATAAAATTTATTCCTTTGTTGTAGGGAAAATTTTGCTTTTCGCAAAAAAAACTATAACCATAGAGCTTTCCACCAGCCATATATGCATGTAGTGATAACATTATTCTGTTCTTGCTCTACTGTGTTATATTGCCAGCATATTCCATGTGCTGACCCGTTTTTGGGCTGCAACGTATTATGTTGCAGACTTTTCAGATGATGAGTAAAGTTTGTTAGGTCGTTGTCGCGCAGCTCAGCTATGCCGTTGGAGTTGATGGACTCACTTTATCTTCCAAGCCTTCCGCTCTAATCGCATTAGATGGCCTTAAGCCATATTATTGTAATAAGTTCTCTTTTGAGACATTCGATGTAATAAGTGTGTGATTGCTACTCTGTTATAAATCCTTCGAGTATTGTGCGTGTTAGCATTACTGATCCAGGGATGACACTGAGGCACAGAGACTTGGCCGTTTGAGGTCGGGTCGCTACATCACAACAACACCATACTTCACAAAAGGTCAGCAAAGCAAGCATTCTTCTTCTTCATGTTGTTCTGGATCTTGATCTTGCTCTTCCACTTCATCTACATCTTCATTCTGACAAGATGTCCATGATCCCGTCAATTTCTGCTTTTTCTTCTCCTCTGACTTCAACAGTTCAACAATCTGAATCTTTAGCTGATCCCTCCTTGCGGTGAGCTTGTCATGCCCCTTCTTGAGATGACCCATGTGAAGGAGCAGCTGGGTGTTCTCTTGGGTGAGCTTTTCCTCAGATTTTTTGAGTTCATCAACCTAGAACTGCAGGTTCCTGGTGGATGTACTAAGCACTTCCTTCTCTTTTAGATGATTGAACTTCAGGTTCTGGATGACAGTGCCTTGAGATTTTGTGATGTTCATCAGTACTTTATACTTCTCCTGCAGCTTGAAGATCTCTGAATCTTTCTTCCCCATCTCTGTCTTCATGTCAGATACAACTGTCTCAGAAACCTGTACACTCTGCATCTTAGCCTGCAAATAGCTGAAATCTACCATCCTATCCTCTTGAGCATTGAACAGTTGGTGCACATCTTCAACCAATTTGTCATAGTTGGCCTCTAGATTAATTTTTTCTTCTGTCAAATGGTGAATAGTGAGTGAACTCTCCAGGTTATCCTTCCTCCTATCACTCTTGCTGTCATGATACATTTCCCATAGCTTCAACAAGGCATTCTGCAATGTAGGAGGCCACTCTGGATCAACCCAGAGAACAATACCACAGTTGTCATCTTCCTGCAATATAAACAAACATAGCATGTGCAAAATCAATCTCCTAGGCAAATTATTTAAGCAATAAACTTTGAGCAACTGGCTTTAAATAATAACTGAACTTTGAGCATCTAACTTTAAACGATGAAATACAAATTAAATCAACTTTAAGCATCTGCCACTGAATTAAATAATGAACTTTAAGCATCAACTTTAAGCATCTTTGAGCAACAACTTTAATAATCTAGCCAATTAAAGAATGAACCTCTGACACTAAACACTCACTAAATTTTGAGCATCTGACATTGAATCTCTCTAACATTATACAATCAAATAATTGGCAAATTGAGTACTCTTGTGAACTAAAGAATGATCATCTGCACTGCAGACTAAGCTGATGATCAATTTTAAAATTACTGGCCAAATTAAATATACATGTAAAGCATCAACACATTTTCTAATCCAAGATTAGCATCAGTAGTACTAAATGACCATCACATCTATCCAATTAAACAAGAGTACTCATCAAACAATGTGCATCAACACATGGCTAGATTAAAGAACATGAATTCTATGCACTGGAAAATTCTATGCACATGGCTAGATTAGACAATACAATTAACACAGAGATTTGTACATAATCTTACATTCTTAGGACAAACTAAGAACCTCCTGCCCGTGTTAAATGCTTCAAATGCTACACGCCTCTCAGCCGCCACACCATGCTGATGGCAAAGAACGATGGGTGTTGTCTCAATGCCACTGTAGTCTTGGTCTTCAATGCTAGCAGGGATCTACAGGAGCAAAAGGAAGAGACAATCCCCAAATCAAATAACCTGACCCTAACCCTAGCTCTACAACTCACCGGGTAATGCATGGCTTCGTTGTCGGAGAGGTTCATGTATTGCACGCTGGAGTCCTGGCTGATCTCGTCCTCCATGGCGCGATGGCGAGCCGGTTGAGGTGGCGGCGGGCGGCGGCGGCGAATCGGAGAGAGGAGGGAGAGCGAGAGTGAGGACCGACCGGCGACCGAGCCGACCGAGCCAGCTTAGACCCACCGCACCAGCCTCGTCCTAGTCAGCGCATCGGGCACGCGCCGATTGGCCACCGTGTCACCTGACAGGTGGGCCCGGTCTGTCAGATACATGGTCAATATACACTTATACGGCTGTCAGTCCATTTTGTAACAGTTTGGCCGAATAGTGGTACTGAACTGCGACATGCACGAGCAATGGTACTGACTCGTGAGTAGGTGCGCAAGTATGGTACCAACATGCAATTAACTCTTTGCAAAGCAGTGTAGCTTGTCACCAAGCAACGTCGTTTCAACGTCCTTTTAACATGTGCATTCGGCACAGAACGTCAGCCGCTACCGCAAAAGAAATTGGCTTGGTGAGGACAGAGCCGTGAATTTTATTTTCCACCTCCTACTTACAATGTTGCTGAGGCTGCGGTTGGCCATGCTCTGATCAGCCGCGCGCGGCGCTTGATTTTGTCGACGGCGAGTTTGAATCTCCTGATGTTTGATCCAATTTGTTCTAGTCATGCTTGCCCTGAGATGCTCTGGCGTTCCATGTTAGTGTTTGCTAGGATTAGGTTCCATGCCAGGGACTTGAGCCCCCTGTACCGTTTCTGTTTCAGATGTTCTGGTTCCGTTTTGCTTCAACCTGGGATGTTCACAGTTTTGCTGCTACCTGTATGTAACCTTGAATGAGTGACAGAGTAAACTTCTTAACTTGGAACGTGAGAGGTTTGAACGACGCCGACAGGAAAACCACCATGCATTGTATTGTACATTTATTACAGGAAACCAAATTGGTCAATATTACACTGCAGGCTACCTGGGAGGCTTTCTCCTGGTCTAGAGTTCTAGACCTGCTCGGCTTCGGCTTGAGAGTCAAAACAAAAATACAAAACAGACGCCTGCGGCGGCGGCAGGGAACATGCAAACCCTAACCCTACCGAGCGCGGCTCACTGCCAGTCAGCCATTGAAGATCTCCCTGATGAGTTGCTCGCGGACGTCCTCCGCCGCCTCCCTCCGCGAGGACTCGCTGCCTGCCGGAGCGTCTGCAAGCACTGGCGCGCCGACGTCGACGCCCACGGTCTGCTCCTCGCGGTCGCGCACCTCGTGCCGTGCCCTCTGCGCGGCATCTTCGTCAATCATGTCATGGAGCGAAGCCTCGGATTCTTCTCCCGCGCCGCGCCGTCGTCCATCGATGTCACGCTGAGTTTCCTGCCTGGCCAGCTGAGCCGCGACCGTGCCGTCCTGGACCACCGCAGCGGCCTCCTCCTCTTCGAGAACGGGAACACGATGTGCGTCTGCAACCCCGCGACACGGCGGTGGGCAACGCTGCCGCCGCCGCCGCGTGTGCCCCCTCAACATAGCCACTTGCGTGGCTACCGCCATCGTATGTACTTGGTGTTCGACCCAACCGTGTCGCTGCACTACGACGTGTTATTTTTCCCTGATGTGCTTGACAAGCAAATTTTACAACTAGCTGGTGAGCAACAATGTTCAAGAGCAGATTACGACAACAGCCTGGGCTCAATGGAGTGGCCGCCCTACATGTACCCGCTGCAAGTGTTCTCGTCAAGAAACAACCGGTGGGAGGAGAAACAGTTTATCCGTCAAGGTGCTGCCGTCGTTACTGTCTCTGATGTGAAATCAGATAGAATGTCGCCAACTAGCAGCCGCAGCACGCGTCGAAACCATGCAGTGCTTTGGCGGGCGTCCCTCTACGTGCATTGCGACATTGGTTTCATCATGAGGTATGCATGCATGGGCGAATTACTTTTGCCGACTAGCTAGTGTTTTGTTCCTACTTATTTTTATCACCTACTTCTTTTAATTTAAAATCATGTACATGTGTGTAGGTTGTCATTGGTGTTAGAATAAATCCGAGGGGCTCCGTCAATCTACCGAGGATCAAGCAATCACACAAGCACGACACCGAGATTTGTTAACGAGGTTCACCGATATGGCTACATCCCCGGGGCCTGACTATGGGCGCTCCTCCCCATGACACCGCTACAATACCGCACCCGGTCGCCCTGGACACCGGCACATGCCGCCGGCTTCCCCTGCGTTTCGGTGCTATTATGTTGGCATAGGTTACATCGTGTGTCTACCCCCGCTATATATGAGAGGCCTAGGATACAAGTGTCCTACTTGGACACGACTCCGTATCCTGTCTACACACCGTACGACTCCAAGTCCAACTGTAACCTAACTTGTACAATAAATTCGACACAATTCTAACAAACTCCACCTTGGCGAATATTCTCCACCACCTTGAATTCGTCCGTGCGTCGAACCTCCATGTACATTGGACTTGAGATACGCCATGAGCCCCACTGCTACTCCCAGACTCCATGTGACTCCACCTGCAACTGTAGTCCCTTCTCGTCTTCTTCACAGTCAACACTCGAGCAAAATTAAGTTCCTCATTACTCTACCTTGTGCTTCCAACTTCCAGAGTATCCGTTCAACGACATCACACACCGATCACTGTCTGCGTGAAAAATGAACCACTCACATATTGGACGCCACATATAAGAGTTACGTGAACTCAACGTCACTGCTCTTTCTGTACTGCTTGTCTGAAACTTGAAGGAATTTCACCGTCGCCCTGTGTCACCCTGAGTCAAATTCGCAGTTGTCTCATCCTTTTTTTCGGATAGTCTCTGACATGTCCCACCGCTATAGCACTCCGCCTCCTTCTGTCTTGTCATCCGCACTTTGTCCTGTGCACTGAACACCACAGAATATACGGCCATGTACTCTCTCAGCTTTTGACAATTCCAGACTCTCTGTCACTTTCTCAGATTCTCCATGGTCAACTCCTGTCCATCTTCCGGTACCGATAGACCCAGTCACCAACTTGAATCTGGTACTCGTCAACACTGCTTCAGCACCCTTTGCACAATTTTGTCTGACCACATGTCTACCATTAGTGCCTTGGTCTGTCGCTGTGTCCCGTGCTTACCGCACGCCTCGCCGCTATCACCGCGTTGAGCCTCTGCTGTCCTGGTCGAGTCTCCCAGGTAGCTTGCCCACACTGCCTCAACCCCCACTGCAGAGAACCATCGATCATCACCAACCGATGCTGAGTATCACGTCTCCATCAGACCATTGGGCCCAGTCCGATCCACGTGTCTCTCGCTATCCCGCTGAAATAGGCTACGATTCTCCGGATCCTTACGCCGTAGCCCCTCCATCAGCACAGAGTGAAGTCGTCCATCAGACTCCAGCTCCACCTTCAACATGACTCCATGTAGCTGCGCTATGCTACCCTGCGCCCTGACGACTTCAAGCTCTCTCATGTGTGCACCATCTTGAATCAACTCTGCGTCATAGTCTTGTCGAAGCCGCACAAGCCCTCGAGCCTGCACCACGTGTTTCCACGCCCCAGAAGTCGGCCACCATCAGCATCACGCTCCTATGTCATCGTCGCTGAAATCACTGCCGTCTTCTGCTTTGACCGACATCCACGTCAGTCCATCAGACTATCCAGTCCGACCCAGCCGAAATAACCCGACTGCAACCATGCTCCACCCTGCGTCGTGTCCGCCTCGCACATCTATGCATTGCCTTGACGCCCTGTGTTTGCATGATCCTGTCACGACGCGCTCTAGACTCCTCCGAGCCTTATACGCACGTGGCCAACCTCGCACGCGCTCTATCTTGACCAACTCTACATCACACCGCACTTCTATCCGAGAAATTATTTTGATCCAAGCAGCTTCTCGTACGCATTGCACTCACGCCATGCATACATGCTTCTCTGTCCAAAAGACACCCTCGGTATTTGTGCTAATTTTCCATAGAAAAACTCCTCATGCTTCAATTAGCAACCTCATGCACCGGCTCCTAGGCCTCAACCAGCCACGGCGTCCTGTACCTAACACGACGCATGCATAAACTTTGCCAATAAAAGTTGATCCCCTAACTAAGCCTGCGTTGTCCGCGAAGATATTCCTTTTTTTTTACCAAACAAATCTCAAACGTATGTCCCAACACGCAGCACCTTGTCCTCCGGCTGTCTCGTACGCGCGTCTTCTGCACCGCCCACGTAGACCACCCGCGTACACACCGCCCGAGCCTCCGAGTCCGATCGGAATCCTGCCGAGACGCTCAATCGCCTGTATCCAATACGCCGCTTGTGCTGCCTTGCCCCGCACGCCCGATCGAGCTGCTTGCCGCCGCCGCTGTACGCGGACTCCTGCTACTCCCATCGCGTGTGTTGGCCACCGCGCACGTTACGCCGCCTCCACATCGGATCGATCTGCTGCGTGTTGCTCTTGATTGCTTTACATGCGACAATCTCCGATTGTTGCCCGACGTCTCGCACGCAAGCCGTGCTCATCTGCAGCTGGTCTTCATCGCTCTTCTCTAAATCAACGATCCAGCAACTCCTCGAATCGAACCTTGCTCATGATACCACTTGTTAGAATAAATCCGAGGCGCTCCGTCGATCTACCGAGGATCAAGCAATCACACAAGCACGACACCGAGATTTGTTAACGAGGTTCACCGATATGGCTACATCCCCAGGGCCTGACTATGGGCGCTCCTCCCCATGACACCACTACAATACCGCACCCGGTCGCCCTGAACACCCGCACATGCCGTCGGCTTCCCCTGCGTTTCGGTGCTATTATGTTGGCATAGGTTACATCGTGTGTCTACCCCCGCTATATATGAGAGGCCTAGGAAACAAGTGTCCTACTTGGACACGACTCCGTATCCTGTCTACACACCATACGACTCTAAGTCCAACTGTAACCTAACTTGTACAATAATATTCGACACAATTCTAACAATTGGAAGAACAAAAATATTTAGTGATCAAAACCCCAAATCTAGATACAGGTACATGTTTTATGACATGCGGGTATCTAGCGAAAAGCAAGCAGGGTGTCTACTACACTGCTATCTGTGGGTACCAATTTCACGTGTGGGTATTGCACAACACATCGGAATCAAGTCAAACACCGGAGTGGGAGCTGAAGCATCAAGTCAACCTTGAGCCTAATTTGAGGCCATGCTACAACCGATGCTTCAAACGCAAAAATACTGACAAGTGTTGGATCTTAGATTCTCGTGATGAGGAGTCAGAGGATACAAGAGACTATGAATTGGATTCTAGTGATGATAGTGTCGCTCATGCTGAAGGAGAGATTAACAAGGACGGTAAAGCTTATTACTATGCCTTGGATTTGCTCGGGTACCATCCTTACAAAGAAATTGCTTTCCTGGGCAACCGTTTCCAAGGGTTCGCTTACTACCTGGACAACTCCAAATTACAGTATTTGGGGTCACCTTACCGAACACAACTAAACGATCCTCGTCGTCGTTCACTTCCCTTACTCGAGTCATTCATCTACACTCCCTGCAGGGACGATGTGCTTCCTTGTGAGGGTGATCATGATGAGTAGTTACTTCTTTTAATTGAGAGAATAATCAAATGGTGGATGGGGTGCTATATGTTTGACGATTGAATAATGTTCTTTTTAACACAAACACAATTTTTGGTTTCTTGTTGCCTTTAGTTGTTGGTTCTCCTTTTCGTTATGCTAAATTTATGATTGATGTGTTTAGTTTTCACGTTGCGTGATTGGTATTTTGGGTGAAACATATGGAAAACATATAATTTTTATGTTCAATCCAACGTTAATCTCTCACCCCTCATCATGTATGCTCTAGAGTACTAATAAACGTGTATGTGCAAGGCACCTCTCAACTATCTGCTTAGATTGCCATATTTACCATAGTTAAATGATGGTATAAAATATTATGTAGTCACCCCTTGAAACAAGTTCAGAAAACAACTATTAAAAGTAGCTCATATTAATTTGTTTTTTCTAAGCCATGTACTTTCTTATGTTCGTCCCTTGTCACGATAGAGACACTGTTACAAACTATTGTCATGATTTATGAAGGGTTGACCTCCAAAATGTTTACATATGAGAGCGTTTGAAAATATTCAATTAAGAATCAAAACTAATTCATTCACTCTAGCATATTTTAAAAAATTCCCATATATTTAAAATATAATTAAGGAGTCAAACAGCCCTTAACGCACACGGCCATCTGACCCAACCCACTTGTCACTCACTCACAATCACCAAGCATTATTTCCATCGCCTCAGGTCAAACCTCTCGCTATTTATTTAGGACAGTAAAACTGGGCCTAAAATAAGCTCTCTAACACCTCTAGCAATTTTAACCTCCGGCAACTTTGACCGTCGGATTACGCATTTAGATTGTTTATGTCCATCAGATAATTGTTTTAGTGCCAGTTTACCGCGATTGGGCCGTCTGTCCTAATGGGCAGCTTTTTTGTTTTGAAGGCCTGTCGTTGCGTTGATTGGGCTTCAATGGCCCATTTAGCACTGAGCCGACGCGATGCTAGAGTGAACCGGCGGGGATCCGGCAGATGCCAGCCTCGCATGGGATGCAGCGCTCGAGGGATCCGACGCGAGGGGCACGAGGGAACCAACGGTCTAGGGGATTCAACCAAGGCGAGGCTTTCGAGGAGATCCGGCGGTTGAGCGGCCGGTCGATGCACTGCGGAACGTCGCCTGCTACGGTGCTCCACGACGTCGCCATGAAACCGGATACTCTAACATTAAGAAAGAATGTGACGGTGCTACATAATTAGCCTACTGTAAAATAAAGAAGGGAAATTAGGGACTGCTAGTAGATAGTTAATGGGTTGTTTATTACTGGTATTACTGTAGATATAAATAATTTAAATTTTATTTTATTTCACCATCAATTTGTTTGTATGTAATTACTATAAATATACACCGTGGATCATCAATTTGCAAATTAATTTAAGTCGTTTTAGACATAATCGTATAAATGGAAAGAAGAAAAGTTAGGGTACTGTAGCTTCTCTAACATTCCTTCTCAATGTTAGAGGATCCGTTTCCGTCGCCATCTGGTGTCTACCCGCTTCTGTGTTTATCTTCTCCCACGTGCACACGGGCCACGTCGATCGACCGCTCGTCTCTTGTTCCATGCAGAGTAGAGGATGCAAATGCAGCAGTAATATGTTGTTCCGTAGTAGTGACACCGACTATACTGCCTTCGATCTGTCCTCATCCCGCTTCGTTCTTTCATTCTTCTCCTCATGAGATGGCAGATAAACTCGGTGGGGAGTGGGACAAGTGGGAGATTTTCAGTCTTTTAGATTTTTTTAATGGATTTCGTCCTTTAAAATTGGAATTCAATAACTCCCGAACGTTCGGATTTTGAGCATTTCGTCCCAAACGTTTTTACATGGCAACTTTATTTCATAGGGGATGGCAACTTTAGTTCATAGAAGATGGACTTCGTCCTTTTTCGCTTTTTTGCCAGAAAATTGCCATGTTTTCCTAATCTCACGCAAACTAAACTTGTCATCTAAACCCGTTCGGGTTGCCATGCTTAACTCCCGAACGTTCGGGAGTTATCATTACCGTTAAAATTTACATATATAAAATCCTAATTGTCTTTTATTTTATATATAAAATCATATTTGGTACTTTAGATTTAAAGGACAAAATAAATATTTTATATATGAAAAATCTAAAGGATGAAATCCATGACAAAAGTTATTATTAATAACTAGGAAACGTGCCCGTGCGTTGCACTGGGAGAAAAAATATCACACACTCAAGCCGAATAAACTTGCCTCAAGACTCTAGATACATGTCCTCTATTTCAAAATAGTAGCTAGTTCAAAGTTATTCATCAAATACTAACTGGTTAATTCCACCTAAAAGAAATTAATATGTTAATCCTTTAGCCCGTGGTAATGCTCTCCTTTTCTGATGCTTGGATGGATGGTGAATTTCAGAAACTAACCTCATCTCTCCTTCTTCTTAACATATACTTCGTGATGTTGGATTTTAGAGACTCACCTCATCTCTCCTTCTTCTTAACATATACTTTGTGCTTCACTATGGAGCAAAAGCGAGCAACAACTCCAAGTGTGTCGCAACAATTGCTATGTTCCTCTCTCGCATCACGTGTCTCCATGGAGAGAATGCAGAAATTTGATATTTGGTACTTCATATGGCAGTAAGAAAATAAACGAGGATGAATCAACTCAAATTATTTCACATAATCTTCTTGATTATGGTTCAAAGGATGGAAAAAAAATGGAATCCTTTAAGCAAATTTGCTAGTCAACAACCATTATTGCACACACGGTTTAGTTTTATAAAGTACATAGTTTATTTTGCATACAGCAAGAAGGCAACATTCTGAAATAGAAATGTCCGTTTCATCTAAAGTCCAATTGACATAGAAATTTGAGGTTGCAGTTACGTACTCCACTGATACTCTACTCAACAAAGTTTTAGAATTGTAAGTCAAATCCCAGTAGAAAGATTAGCTTATTTTGAAGATGAGCATGTAAACCTGCTCAAATTCATGGCTGCTGACTCCAAGCTGTACAATACTTCTCTACTTCTCCTCCCCGACCTGGAACATATATTGTTCATAGAGAATGTACGCCCAAAAAAAAAAAGAATGAGCAAAGACCATGATCTTCCAAGGTTGTAGAAGCATCACGGCTATAAGCCCAGGCGATATAAATTCTTCACTGCCCTGTAAGCCGAACCAATTACCGATACATAGAAGCATCAATCCCCGCATGCATGCATGGATTCATACCATTTATTTAGCTTCATGTATCAAATCCCGCTCCCGTTTTCAGCATGCACGCGTGGATTTTAGGTTCCTGTATCAAATATCCCTCCCATTTAATCATCATGCACGTGTGCATGTCCCTTCTCAATCCCATTCAATCAGGAAGCCAATCAGAGTGCACCATCGTTCATCCCATTTATTTAGCCTCCGAGTCTTTCTTCTCCCTCTTTCCTCCCATTTAATTAGGAAACCAATCAGCATGAGTGCATGTCCCTCCTTCATCCCATTTAATTTGCCTCCTTCATCAAGTCTTTCTTCTTGGTTTTCTATTTCCTTGGCTCTCGTGTGACTTGCTGATATTCTGGGCAGCTTATGAACGTACTTAAATTGGTGGAATTAAGAGCATGCTTGGATACGTTTTAGTCCCATGACTAAAAGTAGTGGGACTAAAACTTGCTAGTCTCACCCATGCTTGGATCCAAATACTAAAGAGACTAAAATCTAGTTATTGAGCATTTATTATCCTCCAAACCCTCCAATCCAGAACTAAGGAGAGGAATTAAATGAGGAGAGAGAGAGCTAATACATATTTTAGTAGGTTTCCCATGACTAAAAGATTTTAGCCTCAAGACTAGTCCTAGCCTCTTTTTAGTCAGGGGTGCTTGGAACTTTAGCCTCTAAAAAAGACTACTTTTAGTCTGACTAAAAATAGTCCCTTGTATCCAAGCACCCTCTAAGTCTAAAGAATCGAGGTCAGACTATTAGAAATGAACCCTGTTTCTTAGCAAAATTGAGTGCTAGCTTAGGTGGCTGTTGCCTTCTCTACGGGACTTGAGGTCCCGAGTTTGAACGTTGCAAAGTGCAAGAACTTTTTGCAGCCATTTTTTTGCTGCTGGACAAAAAACAAAAGCGCGTAGCAGGCCCAATTCGGCCCATGTAGGGAAGACAGACGAAAATAAAGCAACATACGGCCCAACGAAAAACAGGTTAGAATAGTACCACCTCTCAAATAATAGCCCCTTTATTAATACCACCTCGCGTATATATATACTAGCAAAAATGCCCGTGCGTTGCAACGGGAAAAAACGCTATATGTTTGTGTGTGTG
>NC_041391.1:146103484-146125795 GCF_002162155.2 Triticum dicoccoides
TCACTTCTATATGGGTCAAGGATAGTCCTACCATTTTTAAATTGTGGCATGAGTGCTAGAGCTATTATCTCTGACATTTTTATGCCCAGATAAATCAAGTACTAATTATATCACTTAATTGTACCAATAATATACTTATGTTACATCACCCAGGAAAATATTATTGTAAAAAGGAACTGATTTAAAAAAAATTGGTTTGCAATCATATATGCATGCAGGGGATCAATATTTTGCTTCAAAGTTCTATGAAGAGTTTGTGGCTCATGCCTCATTACAATTAGAAGAAGAAAATCTTGTTATCTGTAGGAGCGCGCTAGCACTTTGCAGAAATTATACCTTCGAGATTCATTCTCAAATAAAATTCGGAAGTGCAAAACCAGATCTAACAGTAGTCACAGCACAACTCCAGCCTCCTCGTTTGTTAACTTGCCGTTGTTCTGATGTAGATTCAGCCTCTCTAGCAGAAGGAAAATCCATGTCAATAATAGACTTTGAAACTCAAAGTACAAACTAAATGAAATCCTTCTCAAGTGTGTTTTTGCTTCCACAATAATAATAAAGAATTCTACTTAAATGAGTGTCAAAAGGGATACTTATTGTAGATTACATGAGGAGCCAATAACTGTTTTTACCTAATAGAAAACAACAGGTAGAGAATCTTATGTCAATAAAACCAATCCTTGGTGATTCAGAAATGGACGATGAACTACACGTAGATTAAACTAAACACTAATTCGAATTTTGAACTGACCCTAGACTACCAGTGTGACACTTGATGTTGGTTGTGTTGCCAAAGTTACAACAGACTTGCTGCTACATTGGTGCTCCACATAAACAAAGTCAATCATTGCTGCTAAACTGGTAATCCACACGAACAAAGTCAATCAGCCATGTACCAAATGTATCTCTGAATTGTAAGTGCGCGAAGGACACAGAACCTACTACGAAAACATAAGTGCCGAGTCATCTAATTCATACAACTTAGTCTAAGGTGATAAGAGTAATGGTAAGTAGCCATTGCTGGGAGATATGATTTATTGTTGCATACTGCATTGTACATGAACATTTTACAAATGCTTATAATATATAAACATTAATTTATATATATCTACATGGGAGCATTTCAGAAAACACATGGTGAGCATGAGTGTCGCACAAACCTACAGCTTCCTAGATTTCCATGTCTCATACATGGTGGTGGGCAGAAGCTGCAGCATGTTACTCCTTATCTTGGGGGCCCTGGTCATGGACGACCCTGCTGGCCAGGGGCAAGGGGGCAACGGCCAGCAGCACCCACGTAAACTTGTAGCTTTGCATCAAGGCGGCCTCTCATGCCAACTACAGCAGCAAATTTTACAGAGTTGGAAGCGGGTAGTGGAGGCTTACTCACATCAATCGGAAAAAAGGACAGAGGACGTCGGATCTTGATGATGGGTGGCTGGGACCGAGGACGAGCCTGGACGACCTGAGGCAGCAGCACAATAGCTCCGTCATGCTGGCGTCCGGCCGTTGGTCCCTGGCACCACGGTAAGAAGGCAGGAAGGAGAGGGAGCTCCCAAAGGGTGACGGCAACCCGAGATCCCTTGCGTCGGCAGGGCCGTCGACCTTCACGAACCAGAAGTGATGGAGAAGCAGCATAGTAGTACAGGTCAATGTTTGAATGGATACTACTGAAATATGCCCCGGGAATCCAAAGAAAATAAGACATTGTCAAACAGCATATACAGGTTGACAGCACATAGGGACGTATTCAGGAAATCAAGCATGTGCTTTTATTAGAGCTAGTAAATTAGTGATGTTATTCTTCGTACCAAAATTCTGATTAGCAAAAGTATTGGGCTAGCTGAGAAAATGGAGATTGTTTAACAAATAGTAGCATTATACATGTAATTTAATAAACATATGTTGCAACATCATTGCTTCTCATAGCATCACCAGATTGATGCATGCGCTTAGTTAGATAGTGGCGGTGTTTGTCTGCCTTTCAATCAATATACGGAAAATGCTTACAATTAGCATGAAGGGAAATACTCACGTCAAAATCCCATTCACTATAGAGGTCAGGATCATCTACATTCCCCCATATGTATGCATAGGCCATCATTGTATCCGCCGAATCCTGCAAATCCGAAGTACTCAATCCTCTTTCCGTGGAACAGTCTAGTGAAGAATTTCTCTCTTAAGTGCCAAACGAAAAGTGGTCTTTCATGATAGAACAAAACCAATTGATAGCAGTTCTATCTGTGTGCCCCAAAACAGAAGGCTCAATCATGAAAAGGGGTGTCAGGATAACTGATTTGAACTAAACATTTCATTGAATTTTGCAGGTCGTCATGAATCCGGCTACCCTGAGCTGAAGCAGAGACCTAGGCCAGCGAATGGACTTACAGTCAGTGAGATGCCAACAACTTCCCTCACATACTATTCATCTTCAAATGTGTCCAGCACATCGAACTCCCCATCAGTGATCCCCTTCCAAACCTAGACACATGAACAGATTGTCACTCGTTCTGCACTTCAACCGTTCCATACTGACAGTACTCGCCATTGTTCACATCTTAACTTGCAGTGGACAAACTAAGAAATTAACACCAAGTATACGGGATGTGTGTGCGTGGGATTGCACGCACCTTTCCGGGGACTTTGTTGCCGTCGACGGGGAGCATCGCTGGGTAGACGCGGCCCCTGATGTTGAGCCTCCGGCTGCGACAAAAGCAACGTGAGAATAGCGGCATGGGGCGCAGAGGGAGAGGGAGAACACATGACGAACACCGGGAGGAGTGGACACTCACCTGGGCGAGAACCGTCGCGAAGGACATCCCCGGCGACAGTGCGAGGTCCTGTACGTTGTCATCGGCGTCCTTACCGTCGCCTTCGCCGCCCTCTCCTCTCCGAGCGAACAACAGTCGCCGGCGCCGCCGCAGGTGAATCCCCTTCCGCGATTGGGAGCGCCGGGAGGCCGAGTCGGTCGAGGACGCGGAGGAGGAGGCCCTGTCGGCCTCTGAGGAGTCACCGGCGATGTGGGCGGCCCCGTCCATCGAAAGGGGGCCCGCTGGAGTTGAAGCCCTGCCGCTGGACCTCCTCCCGCGCCTTGTAGATTGCCTCCATGTCGTCCCCGGAACATAATCCGGCCCCTACCTCGCCTCCTCGACCGGATCTGGCCAGAGATTGCCGCCGTCGCGCCCAACATCGTCTGCAACGCAGCCCCATCTCGCTCGGAACCGGCGAGGAACGCCGCTGCCATGTACTTGGAGTTGAAGCTCCGCCGCTGGACCTCCTCCCGCGCCTCCTAGATCGCCCCGGCCTCGCCTCCTCGACCGGATCTCGCCGGAGATCGCAGCCCCCGCGCCGGGCATCGTCTGCATCGCGGCCAGCCTCAACCTCCAGCTCGTCTCGCTCGCCAGCAACCGAATAACAAAACGCAGGGTCCTTTTTGTAAGAACGACGTATATCATATATCCACTTAAAAGGGACTGCGGGTTGAATACCAGAAACAATAGGGACTATTTTGCAAAATCGCTAGCGACGACGGACGACAGAAATCCAATTTTCTTTATTATTATTAGGTATTAGGTATATATATACTAGCAAAAGGGCCCGTGCGTTGCAACGGGAGAAAAAAATTCATAATTTCAAATGGTCATGATCACATTTCGTTGCATCACCGAGATACAATATCTCTCTCAATTTCTCGAAATCATGAACATTTTGAAATTATGAACAATTTGTTAAACTCATGCACATATTTGAAATCGCAAACAACATACTATTACAAATTTCTGAACATTTTCTACAATCAAGAACATTTTTTCAATTTATGAATATTTTTTGCTATTTACAAACATTTTTTAGAAATTGTGAACATTTTTAAGCAATTTTCCTGAACTGGCAAACATTCTATAATCGATGAAAATATTTAGAAATTGGGTGGAATAGTTATTGAATTTGACGAACTTTTTTTGATTTAGCGAACATTTTTGGAAATGCCCGTGCCTTGCAACGGAAAAAAACTATCAAGTTATACATGTGTGGTAGATATAAAAAAGTATGAATCAAATTCACAAAGTATATACAAATCATGTCATGATACGATAAGACACTTTTAAAATGTAATTTCAAAAAAGAACAATATGATGCTCATCAAGACTTGATTTTTTAAGGCGTCACAACAAAATATTTTGTGGCTGAGCAAACTGCATTGACGGACCCTGCCTGAGCTATACTGATAAATAAAGTGTCTCGTCTGGACTTAGCGTAGCGGTGTTTACCATAACCACTATTGTGATATGAAAATAAGCATAACTGTGTATGGAAGCAAAATAGACATTTAGTCATTTTAATATAGCTTACAAAAACAAACCCTTAGAAAGTTATGTCAATTTTGTTGGGTTCAGCGTTGTACAAAACACGGAAACCCTTTTTTACCCAACGCGAAGGACTAAATAAAATCATAAAACGAGCTATATAGATCTCCTAATAAAACCTTTATGGAACCTACAATTAGTTTTGTTCATTATTTACGAATGTGTTTTAATTTTTGTGAACATTTTCTAAAAGCTGATGGACATGATTTTTAAATTCCTGAATATGCTTTGAATATTGGCTCATTTAAAAAAATCATGAACATTTTTTATTTCATGAAATCATTAGAAATCGTGATTTGTTTATAATTTGTGAGCAATTTTTTAAGTCATGAACATTTTTTGATTTTTAGAATATTTTTTAAATTCACAAACAGTTTACCATTTTCCTACTTTTTTTCAGAACTCGCAATTGTTTGATATTTTGGAAATCCAAAATTAATTTTGAGATAAAAAACCAAAACAGAAATAAAAAAGTAAAAAGAAATAAAAAATAGGGGGCGCCATCAATCCGAAATTTATTTTTAGGGAAAAAACAAAATAGAAATAAAAAAAAGATATAGAAAACAGGGAGCGCCACGACCCGCACATGGGCTGGCCCATTACTGCGCTTGGTAAAGAGAAAGAGAAAAAGCGTGAGAACCATTGGTGCTATTATATTGTATCCACCTTTAATAACAGAACCCTGGAGCGATATTAGAAATTAAAAACGAATCGTTTTTGCCACTTACGGGTGGCATTGGTGGGTAATTATTGCCAACTTCAAGGGCACTTTTAATGACGGACGACCAGAAGCAATGCGTGCTTTATTAGTAGGGAAAGATATATATATATATATATATATATATATATATATATATATATATATATATATATATATATTTCAAATTCAAACGAAAAGCGTAAATTTACGGGAACAAGCGTATTGTGACGGTGAACCCACGGGGTCAATCCATGCTTTATTATTATTAGGGAAGAGAAAGATTGAAGAATTTTATATCCACCTACCCCCTTCGTTCTTTTATATAAGGTGTATTAGTTTTCCCAAAAAAATCACAATGTAAGGTGTGTTTCTATTTTCCTCGCAATTTTCCATGCGTGCCCTTCCTCCATTCATTACATGCCTTAGATGAAAAGTACTACTAGCCATACCCGCGCGGCGGCACGCCGCTCCCGGTTGATACATAGTGTCTATAAGTGGTGTCTATTGTATGCAGTAAATTTCAAATGAAAGTAACAGTACCGTGTGGATAAAGTTATATTCTGAAAAAAAGAAAATAATGCATAGAAGCAAACTGGGAGGCCAATTGAAAAACATGAATTTATTTATCACATGGTGGATATATTTTGCAAAGTAGGAAGTATACATTGCCATTATCACACTAAGATCGAACACATTAGAGCCGTTCATAGCTTATACCATTCTAGTGAGACCTCCCGAGTGATTGGTGCATGCGATGAAGTGGTAGCTTTTGCATATAAAGCGCATCAATCTAGAATTCAACCATACCGATTATACATCCATTATTATAGAGCATCCACTAACTCATCCTCATGATGTAATGACCAAACCTGAAACTGAATAGAACAGAGGTGTGCTGGCCACCGAGCACCACGTACGGCCATCCCAGATTAGAGTCGTCACCCATGGTGTATCGCCCGGAGACATCGCTGTTAAAACCATGGGCTCGACTAGGCTATGATATTCGGAGTAGATCGATGTGTCTGTGATCTGTACATGAGGGAGTACAGAGAGATGGAAGGAGGAGGAGTAGCTACCTTCTCCTTGGCTCCAGGAGCTCCCGGTGCCGCCCATGGTGGGGTAGCCGGTGATGGCCGAGAGTGGTGGCGTTGGTGGGCTTCCCATCGCTTCAACGCCTCCCTCTCGATCAGACTAGGGTTAGGAGTGAGAAATAGTGACGGCGGCAAACCTCGTACCTTGTGCCGTAGACCCCATCTCTATATGGCACTGCACGACAGGGGCCCACCAGCCTTGCTTGGGCTAGACGCCCCCGATCAGGGCGTGGATCAAGGGTCCAATGGGTCGTTGGGCCCATTGGAGAAGAGATCAATCTAACATTCTCCCCCTTTATCTAATCATATACTTTTAACTTTATACTTTGAAATAACTCTTTTCAAAGCACACGTTCCATTACAGTTTTGCATGCAGAGCATGTCTCATCATCACGGTCGATCGCCGATAGAATCAACACCTACAACACACTCCTCTGTTTTGAAACATATTTTTTAACCTTGGGCCCTTTTATTATCCGGAAATCTTAGACTATACCAATAAACCCATGTCGACTGTGTGTTCTCCGAACACACTGGGCTGTAAGCCTCTAATAAGCAGATCACTAGTGCAGAACCGGCCTTTAGTGCTGGTTCGTAACGGCCTTTAGTGCCGGTTCTACAACCGGCACTAAAGAGTGGGGACTAAAGGTCCCCCCCCCTTTAGTACCGGTTCGTCACGAATCAGCGCTAAAGTGCAAACACGTGGCACGAGCCAGGCCCGGGTGCGCGTAGGGCTTTAGTACCGGTTGGTAACACCAACCGGTACTAAATGTTTGGGTGTTTTTTTTATTTTCCATTACATTTTTTTATTTGCTGGTATTTCACGATACTACAAATTGTACACATTATGCATATATATAAATAGATTTTCTCGTACGTATAGAACCGCATATATATATATATATATATATATATATATATATATATATATATATATATATATATATATATATATATATCATCGAATGTCTCACAACCAACACCATTATTCACACATACACATGTATATACATATACAATTTCTCCTACATATGTTGTCTTGGTGCCTCCGGAGCACGATGACAAGTGGTTCATGGGGGCGGTAGCGGGTAATAGTATTCTCCTTTGGGATTTATGACCTGGTCGAGCAAAAATCCGGCTATTTCCTCTTGAAGTGCTAGTATGCGGTCCGATGGTAGGAGCTTATCCAGCACCTCTCTGAACTGTTAAGAAGGAGATCAATATGCATGTGTGTTAGTTGTGTGAATAGATATCGATAATGGTGTGAATAGTGTTCTGACAAACGTACCCATTCCTGTCTATCAGATCTGCTCCTTTCGGACGTCATCATGCGAATGTTCTCGTAAACGTAGAATGCACACAGATTATTCCCCGACGCCTGCTTCAGGGCCTTTACGAGAATGGAATTGAATCAGATAATGATTAATCAAGCATGATAATTAATTAATGATATTGAAACAAGAATTAAAGAGATGGTAGATAGCTAGCACTACTTAATTACTTACCTTTGGTCGATGCCAAAACAACTTTTGTTTCCATTCGCCTGGAGTCACCGCGATGAACTTTGCCCATGCCCTGCCCACCGACAAAGAAAATTAATAAAGGGGTTATTAAATAGTTCATATCAGGAAATTACGAACTAATATTAAGCCGAGATATATATAGTTAATAATGATTGATTACCTGTTGACTATCCCCTTCACGATGGTGAAGTCACTTTCTTCTTTAGTTAGCGAGTCCAGTAATTCAACTTTTCCTTCCTCAATTTTAATGTCTATCAAGACCCAGTGCCAACTGCATGCGCACACGTTTGCATGTCTTAAATAAGCGGGCATGTGCATAAAATTAATCAACTACCGTAAACCGTATACACTTAATTATTAACATCTAACTAGCTAGTAAGCAAAAACAGAATTTGTAGTACAAGACAGTGTGACTCACGGGAAGTTGTAAGGAAGTAGTATATCTTCATTGCTATTGAGGCGCTTCAAGAACTCTACCATGCTTTCCTCTACACCTGCTTGATAAAATGGATACTTCCATATGTCCTCATTAATGGTATTTGGGTCAATGAACCCAATGCCATAGCGTCCAGATTTTTTCATTTCATACATCTTCATCCTGCATATAATACCACAGAAAAGAATATCATGTAATGATTGATCAAAATTATCACTACATAATTAGCTTGAGACTTAAATTACAGAAAGAAATCACTTACAGACAATAGCAACTGACGATAGACTTGTCGAGTGCGTCTTGATTGTATAACTGGAAAAGTTCTGTATACTCAATGGGCAGAGCTTTCTCATGGTAATAATGCTCCTTCTTGACATTCACCATGAGGGACACTCGATTGGAAATCTTGGTCATGTTCATGTACCATTGATGCAATTCATACATTCTCGTTGGGAGGTCCTTGACCTTGTCTTGATGGACCAAAGGTTGGCCCCAGACATATTTCCATTTTATTTCCGATTCTTTAAGCGGAGACATGGGCTCGATTTCGAGGAGTTGTCCAACAGAGATCTTGAGCATTTCAGCCTGCATTATATGCTCCTCCGTTATTACCACATCGCCCTGCTGGGGAACGCTAACGGTTTGCCCACAATAATATTTGGCGCGCGTACTCCTCTCATGTGTTGTTGGCACAACAAGCGGGGGGATCGCTTGCGCCGCCTGTTCTCCCAGCTGGGGAACGGTTTTCCCGCATTTTTTGCCAGCTGCTTGTTGGCTCGAGCTCGAGCTCGCTTCCTTCTGTAGCCGTGCTCGATGTAGCTTCCTGATTTTACGCTCATAGTCTAAGTCAACAGGCTTGGGAGCTGGTGCTCTAGCCATATGAATGAAGTGGTCAATCGTTTTCTCAGGCACTTTCTCCTTTGGCGGCGGTGCCGGTTTTGGTCCAAAATGGGCGTCCACTTGGGCCTGCACTATGGCTGCGTTTTGCTCCTCGGTCATGTCGTAAGGCCTCTGAGGAAGAGGAGCGAGGCTTGGACCATATTTATATCGCTTGTCTCCGCCTGTACTTCCTGAACTACCTCGACTCGTACCGCTACTGAAAGTGCAACTATCCCTAGGTGGTTTTGGTAATTCATAACAACATATAGCTCATTGAGCTAATGCTATTCCAAGACTATTATTTCAGGAAAGCTCAATGAATGGCATGGCATGGATGATGAAAGTGGATCCCTCAAAATACTAAGGACAAAGCATTGGCTCAAGCTCAAAGGCTCAAGACTCTTCATTTTATATTTTAGTGATCCAAGATCACATTGAGTCTATAGGAAAAGCCAATACTATCAAGGAGGGATGAGGTGTTGCTTAATGAGCCTCTTGCTTAATGTGCTTTGTGATATGCTCCTAAAACCCTCAGCTACTTTCCCACATCCACAAATGACCTAAACCCAAAGCCAAAATTGGTCACACCAATTCTTCCAATCCGGCGCCACCGATTCCAAAAGTCACAGCCACTGCCACAAACCCTAAGCAAATCGGTCCTACCGATAGGGATCTCGGTCTCGCCGAGATGGGATTGTAATCTCTCTATTTCCCTTCGTAACGTTTCGGTCTAACCGAAGTGAGCGATCGGTCCCACCGAGATTGCAATGTAAACTCTCTGTTTCCCTTTTGTAACATTTCGGTCTCACCGAAAAGAGCAAATCGGTCCCACCGAGTTTACCTGACCAACTCTCTAGAAATCTTATTACCAAAATCGGTTTCACCGAGTTTGTGTAATCGGTCTTACCGAGATTACGTTATGCCCTAACCCTAACCGAATTGGTCTCACCGAGTTGCATGTCAATCCCACCGAAAATCACTAACGGTCACTAGGTTTACTAAATCGGTCCGACCGAGTCTGTTGAATCGGTCCCACCGAGTTTGGTAAATTGTGTGTAACGGTTAGATTTTGTGTGGAGGCTATATATATACCCCTCCACCTCCTCTTCATTCATGGAGAGAGCCATCAGACTAAACCTACACTTCCAACTTACCATTTCTGAGAGAGAACCACCTACTCATGTGTTGAGGCCAAGATATTCCATTCCTACCATATGAATCTTGATCTCTAGCCTTCCCCAAGTTGCTTTCCACTCAAATCCTCTTTCCACCAGATCCAAATCCTATGAGAGAGAGTTGAGTGTTGGGGAGACTATCATTTGAAGCACAAGAGCAAGGAGTTCATCATCAACGCACCATTTGTTACTTCTTGGAGAGTGGTGTCTCCTAGATTGGCTAGGTGTCACTTGGTATCCTCCGACAACATTGTGGAGTTGAACCAAGGAGTTTGTAAGGGCAAGGAGATCGCCTACTCGTGAAGATCTACCTCTAGTGAGGCAAGTCCTTCGTGGGCGACAGCCATGGTGGGATAGACAAGGTTGCTTCTTCGTGGACCCTTCGTGGGTGGAGCCCTCCGTGGACTCATGCAACCGTTACCCTTCGTGGGTTGAAGTCTCCATCAATGTGGATGTACGATAGCACCACCTATCGGAATCACACGAAAAACATCCGTGTCTCCAATTGCGTTTGAATCCTCCAAACCCTTACCTTTACTTTCTTGCAAGTTGCATGTTTTAATTTCCGCTGCCTATATACTCTTTGCATGCTTGCTTGAATTGTGTGATGATTGCTTGACTTGTCCTAAGATAGCTAAAACTGCCAAACTCTAAAATTGGGAAAAGGTTAAGTTTTTAATTGGTCAAGTAGTCTAATCACCCCCCCCCCTCTAGACATACTTCAAGGTCCTACAAGTGGTATCAGAGCTTTGGTCTCCATTTGCTTTGATTTCCATAGCTTTTTGGTGGTCATAGCCTTGGTTTCACAACCTAGGAGAGTATGGCGTCTAGCGAGGGAAATTATCACCGTAGAGGTCCTTACTTTGATGGTACTAATTTTGCTAGTTGGAAGCATAAGATGAAAATGCATATTCTCGGACATAACCCCGCCGTTTGGGCAATTATTTGTATTGGCTTGCAAGGTGAATTCTTTGATGGGAGAGAACCAAATCGTGAAGCGAATGCGGAAGAATTGAAGATGCTGCAATACAACGCTCAAGCTTGTGATATCATCTTCAACGGATTGTGCCTCGAAGAATTCAACAAAATCAGCCGTATTGAGAATGCAAAGGAAATTTGGGATACTTTGATTGATATGCATGAAGGTACCGAATCCGTCAAGGAATCCAAGTTGGATGTGCTCCAAAGTCAGCTTGACAAGTTCAAAATGAAGGATGGTGAAGGTGTCGCTGAAATGTACTCTAGGCTTGCACTTATCACAAATGAGATTGCCGGCTTAGGGAGTGAAGAGATGACCGACAGATTCATCATCAGGAAAATCTTAAGAGCATTGGATGGAAAGTATGATACCATGTGCACATTAATTCAAATGATTCCCAACTACAAAGATCTCAAGCCAACGGAAGTCATTGGGAGGATTGTTGCTCATGAGATGTCACTCAAGGATAAGGAGGAACTTCACAACAAGTCAAGTGGTGCTTACAAAGCCTCAAGTGAAGCCCCCACATCATCAAGTGAGAAACAAACCTTCAATGAAGAATTGAGCTTAATGGTGAAGAACTTCAACAAATTCTACAAGAGTGGAAGCAAAGAAAGAAGCTCCAAATCAAGGTCTTATCATGACAAAAGATCTTCTAGTCGAGAGCGCAATTGCTACAATTGTGGGAGGCCTGGACACTACTCCAATGAGTGTACGGCACCCTGCAAAAGAAGAGAAGATTCTCCAAAAAGAAGAAGCAAAAGAGAAGAATCACCACCAAGAGAGAGAAGGAGTAGAGATGACCGTTATGAACGAAGACCCTCACGGAGAAGCAAGGATTCGGAAAGGAAGGACAAGTCATCAAGGAGCTACACAAAACAAAGACATCAAGCTCATGTTGGTGAATGGGTATCCGGCTCCGACTCCAACAATCACTCCGAGAGAAGCTATCACTCAGACTCCGAACATACTCAAGATGAAGGTGTTGCCGGTCTAGCACTTGTGTCAACCAACTCCTACGACATATTTGATTCACCAAATGAAGGAATTGGAAGATGCTTCATGGCAAAAGGTCCAAAGGTAACACATCCTGAGTATGTTGATTTCAATAGTGATGAAGATGATTTGCTTGTGGATGATGATTTACTTGTTGACAACTCTAGTGATGAATACTATGATGAAACGTCAATTAATCATGCTAATCAAACGAATGACAATGATAAGGAGAAAATTGAGCTTCTAACTAAAGAACTAAACACTCTAAAGTTGGCTCATGAAACTATCTTCGAAGATCATCGAGAACTTTTGAGGGCGCATGAGAAGTTACGCTTTGAAAATCTCAATCTTGAGCAAGAGCATGAGTTCTTAAAGGCAATCAATGATGATCTCCGTAAGAAAAGTTCTTCTTACATTGCCAAGCGTTTACTCTTATCTACTTACATGCCTCAAGTCAAGTCTGGTAGCAAGTACAAGAAAGATACTTCCTCTAGTAGTAACAATAATAATGATAATTCCAATATTGTTGCTTCTAGTAGTTCTCTTGATTCCACTAATGATTCTCTTAGCCAAATCACACTTGAGCAAGAAAATAGCTTATTGAAGGGAATTATAGAGAAAGGTGTTTACAAGAGCCTTGCCGGGAGTAAGCAATTCGAGGAAATTGTACGCAAGCAAGGAAGACACCGGAAGAATCAAGGTGTTGGTTTTGAACGAAAGTTCAATGCCAATGGAGTTGAGTGGGAAGAAGATCAATACCCCAAGACGAAGTTTGTCCCTCAACAAGAGAAGTATGATCCTACTTCCTTCAAGGGAACACAAGTTCAAGATGATCTTCCTCCATAAGACCACAAGAACAAAGGCAAGGATAAGCTTCAAGAAGAAATTGATGCATTTGAAGAAGCACCTAAGGTCTCGGCCAAGTGGATTCCCAAGACTATGTCAAGTTCTACTTCATCAAGTACAACTACAACTCCAAGGATTCCCATCAAGATGATGTGGATCCCGAAGAAGAAGAACTAGAGAGTTCTTGAGGGTGACTCCGCCAACATTCTTCACTCATATCTTCATGGCAAGGACAAATGCAATCAACTTGCACATTTTGCACTTGTTCAAGGAGTCACAAACCCTCATGATGGTAAGGCAAGGGACAAGGTAACCAAATAGTTTCATGGACATCATCTTGTGTGTGCATCACTCTATGTCTGTGGATATTCTTGTTTGTTCCTTGTGGGACTAACCCATGTAGGCAAGTTGAAAGTGCAACTCACTCCAAAGGATAGCTCCAAATGATCTACTTCAAGATTGAGCATCCACATCTTCAACACCTACATGAAGTCATCATCGACAAAACACAAGGTTAGTTCATCCCTCTAAAGGGGGGATCTCACATCTAGGGGGAGCTTAACTCAAACATTGAGTCAAAGCAACTCTAATGGTGTGAACACATCAATGCATTATGTAAAAGTGGTAACCCCACTTGAGCTTAAACGATGAGTATGACCTATGATCGTTCTCATTTGACTCCTAAGTCAATATACTCATATATAGATGACCTAGTCATCGCCAATTGTTTGATAGATGCTAGAATTGGTTGTGCATGCTTTGCCACATATTTCATTTGCCATTTTATTGTGTGAGCATGTTGGAGCATATTTTACTCATTCGAGGACATCCACTTGTTGTTTTGACTGTTTGTTTCATTCTTCTTTTGGCCAAGTGGATGGACAAGAATGCCTAAGAACCCTCTCTAGCTATCTATGCTTTTCTCGTCTCAAACTCTATTCATGCTACATCACAAATTTTGATCAAGTCAGATTCGAACCACTCTGTGTGAGGAGCACTCGGAGTCCCCGATTCGTCATAGACTTAAACTTCCAAAACCTCTTTGTGATTCTCGGTCTGACCGATTCCTCCAATTCGGTCCTACCGAGATCATTAAGTTGATCTGAGTGTTCAATCTCGGTGCAACCGATTTGAACTTTTCGGTCACACCGAGTTGCTGTAACTGAACACAGTTATGCATCTCGGTGCCACCGAGTTGTTCCACTCGGTCACACCGACAGGGTCGGGCTATATATAGACACGGGCAAAATTTTGGAAATTTCTCCGAACCCCTTCGCCCGCGCAATAGCTCGCTCTGCCATCGAAGGTCTCCGGATCGTCTCCTCACCGCCAGCCGCCTCCTGTTGCTGGTCTCCGCCGCCGTCAATGGAATTCTACCCAGCGAGTTCATCGCCGCATTAGGGTATGGACTCGATCTTTGTGCTATCCACATCTAATTCCTAGCACATTGTACTCTTATTAATTCTTGCCACGATTGAAACAATCCTATCTAGCCAAAGTAGTCCATAGAGTAGATTAGATTCAAATTTTTAGGGTTAGGTTTCCGCCGAAACAATCTCGGACCAACCGAGTTGAAAAACTCGGTCTCACCGACTTGGCATATGCCATTGCACAAGTGACTCTCGGTCTGACCGAGAGTTACTAATCGGTGCGACCGATTTTAGGATTCTGTGAAACCCTAGCAGTCTCGATGCCACTGAACTGAGACTCGGTCCAACCGAGTTCAACAGTTTAGGTTCCAAAAACTGCTTCGGTATCACCGAGTTTGAAAATCGGTTGATCCGAAATTCTTTCTGTGGAAAACTAAAACTAATTTTTTTGGATCATTCTTTTGAAAATTTCTGCATTTTGTGATGCTCATCCACTCTATGTCATCTATAACTCTTCACAGGTTCAGCAGTCAGCTTTTGCAGCATGTCAGGCCAGAGTGACAGTCAGAACAGGTCAGCAGAGCAGATTCACTTGAGTGAGGGCACTAGTCCCTCCAGCACTTCAGATGAAGGGAGTAGAAGCACTCCTAGCAACCTGCCTAAGGCTGCTACTAGGCAAAGGAGGAAGAGAACTTCAGACTCAGAAGATGAGGACTACAAAGCTGAGGAAGATGAGGCTACTTCCAAGAAAGTGGTGCTCAAGAAGGGATGTGGCTCAGCAAAGGATGTAAAGCCAGGCATGAAGTTTAAAAGGCCTGCAGGAAGACAACCAATGTCCAAGGCCAGAGCATCAACTCAGCTGCCTGAAAATCATGATCCCAAAGAGCCAGCTGCTGAAGGCAAGAAGAGGAAGGAAAGGGTCAAGAAGACCATGGCCAGAGTTGTAGGGCAACCTTCCATGATGGAAGAGGAAGAGCTTACTGCACCAGCACCAAAGGCACCAAAGCTTATGGGTGATGCTATTAAATCTGGGGCTGCAACATCTAAGCCCAAGGAAGCACCCAAAGCTGCCCCAAGGCCAAGTCTGCACCAAAGAGGAATACCAGGAGTATTCCAGCTGCTGAGAAAAACAAGGCCCCAGTGCCTGAGGTTGCTGAGGAGGAAGATGAAGAAGGACAGGTTTTAAGGAAGCTCAAGCCTAAGATACCAGATCACAATGATGCCCATCCTGTGGCTGAGGACATGAACATCAGAAAAGACTCAGGATTGAGATTATGGAGGATGGCAGATCCATATGCCACAAGGAGAAGAACTGCTGTTGATTACAGGTTCCATACAAAGGAACAACAGGACTTCTATGAGACAATCTTATTGGACAAGAAGCCTATATTTTGTGATATGAGGTGGGTCGACTGGACCTACATAAAGGAGAACGAAGAGCACTATCCTGGAGTGCAAGACAACTTTGTTGCTTGTGGAGTTGCAGATTTTGTTGGGCAAAAGCTCACAAACTGGAATGATGAACTTATCATGCAATTCTACTCCACAGCACATTTTTACCCAGATGGAAGAATTGTTTGGATGTCTAAAGGTACAAGGTACCAATCCACTGTTGAAGAATGGGCAAATCTGATAAATGCCCCAAAGGAAAAAGATGATGATCTGGATGTATATGCCAAGAAGAAAATGGGACACAATACCATGGCACACATGTACAAGGAGATCCCAGACAAAGCACTAGAGACTTTCTCTTTTGGATCAGTCCATTTTCTGTTGTCAGGGCTGCCTACTATCAATTGGATTCTAAGGCACACTTTGTTGCCCAAGTCTGGTGACCACAACATGATCAGAGGGCATGCCATCAATATGTTGCATTTATTTGATGTGCCACAGAAATTCAAAGTCATGAATCTCATAGTAGAAACCATTAAGAGGACTGCAACAGATCAGAAGAGGAGCTGTGGATATGCCCCTCAGATTCAGGAAATGATCAACTCAAAGATGGGAACTGGCAAATATCTATTGGATAGGGAACACTTTCCACTGTATCCAGACTTTGAAGACAATGAGGTTGTCATGAATGAGGATGATCCATCATCAGTTCAAGCTCAAGAGAAGAAGGAGAAGGCAAGGAAGGAGAAGGCTGCCAAGATGCCAACTCAAAAGGAGGCATCTGAGTATTTCTTCAAAAACAAGCAGGAGCAGCTTGGTTACTTGATAGCATCATCTCTGAGGATTGAGAAGGGGTTGGCCACCTTAACTCAGAATCAGGAGAGCCTGGAGAGAATCATGGAACAAAAGTTCTATGATCTAAATGTCAAAGTAACTAAGATTCAGTCAGTTGTGGAGCAACTGTAGGATGACATGCAGGAGAGGAAGGGCAAGACAACCACAAATGTCTTTGCCAGAGTGCCTAGAGCTCAAAGGTCAGCTGTTGTGCCAGTGCCAGACAATAGAGCAACATCTTCAGCACCAGCTACTGCCCCTTCAGCTCCAGTGCAACCAGCTTCAGCATCAACTCCAGCACCCTCTTCATCAACTGAAGCCTTCATCCTTGGAGTTATCCGCACACCACCAACAGAAGACCAAGCCTGAGAGTCGATCTAGCACTATGCATTTTCTATGAACTTTTTGGTAACTTGTTGCCAAAGGGGGAGAAAAATGTATAGATCATAGGCTTCGAGAGAGAGAGAGTGTGTGTTGCTTTTGTTCTCTCTTACTTTGTTGGTTTTAAACTTGTTTGCTTTTGATTGGTTGAGATACTATGCTTGTGAGACATTGATGATCATGTGTTTGATCATAAGCTACACTTATGCATGTTTGATGATTTTATCCTATCTATCCTATGTGATCATTCACTTTGCTTGGTGATGAGTGCATGTATTCAATCTTATCATTTTGAGCGCTCCACCAAGATGTATGCAACATGGAAGAGTAATCCATGAGCCTAATTCCTTGTTCATTTGCAGTCCAAAGCAATTTTTTTTAAACTATGCACAAATTTAGGGGGAGCTCTTGCCTATCACATACTTCTCAAAGCGACGATGTTTTTATTCTTATTATCATTTGTTGAAGCTTTGATCTATATGTTGTCATCAATTACCAAAAAGGGGGAGATTGAAAGTGCAACTATCCCTAGGTGGTTTTGGTAATTCATAACAACATATAGCTCATTGAGCTAATGCTATTCCAAGACTATTATTTCAGGAAAGCTCAATGAATGGCATGGCATGGATGATGAAAGTGGATCCCTCAAAATACTAAGGACAAAGGATTGGCTCAAGCTCAAAGGCTCAAGACTCTTCATTTTATATTTTAGTGATCCAAGATCACATTGAGTCTATAGGAAAAGCCAATACTATCAAGGAGGGATGAGGTGTTGCTTAATGAGCCTCTTGCTTAATGTGCTTTGTGATATGCTCCAAAAACCCTCAGCTACTTTCCCACATCCAGAAATGACCTAAACCCAAAGCCAAAATTGGTCACACCGATTCTTCCAATCCGGCGCCATCGATTCCAAAAGTCATAGCCACTGCCACAAACCCTAAGCAAATCGGTCCTACCGATAGGGATCTCGGTCTCACCGAGATGGGATTGTAACCTCTCTATTTCCCTTCGTAATGTTTCGGTCTAACCGAAGTGAGCGATCGGTCCCACCGAGATTGCAATGTAAACTCTCTGTTTCCCTTTTGTAACATTTCGGTCTCACCAAAAAGAGAAAATCGGTCCCACCGAGTTTACCTGGCCAATTCTCTGGAAAGCTTATTACCAAAATCGGTTTCACCGAGTTTGTGTAATCGGTCTTACCGAGATTACGTTATGCCCTAACCCTAACCAAATCGGTCTTACCGAGTTGCATGTCAGTCCCACCGAAAATCACTAACGGTCACTAGGTATACTAAACCGGTCCGACCGAGTTTGGTAAATTGTGTGTAACGGTTAGATTTTGTGTGGAGGCTATATATATACCCCTCCACCTCCTCTTCATTCGTGGAGAGAGCCATCAGACTAAACCTACACTTCCAACTTACCATTTCTGAGAGAGAACCACCTACTCATGTGTTGAGGCCAAGATATTCCATTCCTACCATATGAATCTTGATCTCTAGCCTTCCCCAAGTTGCTTTCCACTCAAATCCTCTTTCCACCAGATCCAAATCCTATGAGAGAGAGTTGAGTATTGGGGAGACTATCATTTGAAGCACAAGAGCAAGGAGTTCATCATCAACGCACCATTTGTTACTTCTTGGAGAGTGGTGTCTCCTAGATTGGCTAGGTGTCACTTGGGATCCTCCGACAAGATTGTGGAGTTGAACCAAGGAGTTTGTAAGGGCAAGGAGATCGCCTACTTCGTGAAGATCTACCGCTAGTGAGGCAAGTCCTTCGTGGGCGACGACCATTGTGGGATAGAGAAGGTTGCTTCTTCGTGGACCCTTCGTGGGTGGAGCCCTCCGTGGACTTGCGCAACCGTTATCCTTCGTGGGTTGAAGTCTCCATCAACGTGGATGTAAGATAGCACCACCTATCGGAACCACACCAAAAACATCCGTGTCTCCAATTGCGTTTGAATCCTCCAAACCCTTCCCTTTACTTTCTTGCAAGTTGCATGCTTTAATTTCCGCTGCCTATATACTCTTTGCATGCTTGCTTGAATTGTGTGATGATTGCTTGACTTGTCCTAAGATAGCTAAAATTGCTAAACTCTAAAATTGGGAAAAGCTTAAGTTTTTAATTGGTCAAGTATTCTAATCACCTCCCCTCTAGACATACTTCAAGGTCCTACAGTTACGCACCAAAGCTGCGGCATGTCTCTTATGCGATTGCTGAGACAACGGAGACAGCTGACATGGAGTTGGACCAGGAGAAGTGGCCTGACGACATGCCGGACTTGAAGCAGGAGGTGTGGCCTGACACGGTGCCGGACTTGAAACCGGAGAAGTGGCATGATGTTGTGCCGGACTTGAAACCGGAGGAGTCAGCTCACGCGTTCGGGGACTTGGAGGAGGTGGTGGACTTCGAGGAGGAGTCGTCTCACGTGTTCGTGGACTTGGAGGAGCGGAGTCTACTGACTCGGTGGCGGACTTCGAGGAGTCGGCAGACGACGCGGTGTCGGTGGACTGCGAAAGATGATGCAATCCTTTCTCCATAGGATGATACGATGTATGGCCTCTCCCAGTGTGCGCTCGTCTTCTCCTCCAGGAATGTCAAGCGTTACCCCCGAATATGGGTCCACCACTTCATCAACAATGACATGAGCATAGCACTCTGTAATCGGGATGCAATGGTAGGTTGCTTCAGGGGTCACTGGAAAAGCAACGCCGTTCGCCACCTTCATGGATATGTTCTTCATTTTGGAGTGTAGCTCACAGTTAGTGTTCTCTATGATGTCATCCACAGGGTATGTATCCAGCAGTGTGTCGCCCGGGGCAGAACCAATGCTGCTTCTCGGCATGGATGGGACGGTGCTATCCAATGCTGGACGATCATCCGCTTGCTGCTGCCGCTGCTGAGACCCCCTTTCCTGGCTAAGTGAGTCGATCTGCTGCTGCTGCTGCTGCTGGAATTTGAGTGCCAGGTCCGCGTGCCTTGCTTCTAGGCCTTGAAGGTGTTCTGCGTCCTGCTTCCTCTGCTCCTCCTCCAGCTTCCTCTTCTTCTTCTCCTCCATCTTCTTTCTTGCACGGGACCTGTAGTCGTCATTCCAGTCCGAAAAGCCCTCATACCAGGGAATAACGCCAATGCCTCGTGTTCTTCCCGGGTGTTCAGGATTTCCCAGGGCGCGCGTAAGCTCGTCGTTCTCTCTGTTGGGCATGAACACCCCCGCTTGAGCTTCTTCTATTGGGTCAAGTATCTTTTGTTCGGCTCCATTTAGACTTGCCTTCTTCGAAACCAGGCCTGTCTTTGGGTCCAACACCCCCCATGCGCATAGAACCAAGTTCTGCACCTGGGGGGCCAGCTCCTAGTAATGGAGTGACCCCTGCACCCTCCATCTCTTGCTCAGACTTATCCCACTTAGGCAATCCCACCGTGTAGCCACCTGGACCCAGCCTATGGAACTGCGTCTTTCTTGCGGCATTTGCCTTGTTTTTCATCGACCGTTCCTTAGATAATTCTGAATCCTTGAAGGTCACGAAATCGTCCCAGTGTTCTCTTTGCTTCTCTAGTGTTCCCTTGAAATCTGGAGTCTTCCTTTCATTAGCGAGGTAGTTGGCCCATACAGTTTTCTTGTGGGTGTTGAATGCAATTGCCATCTTCTTAAGAGCAGCGGCCTTGACTTTCTCCACATCTGCTTTAGTGAAATGATTTGGTAGGGTGAAATGTTCCATCAGAGATTTCACCAGGTCTTTTTTGGCTCTGTCGTCGATCCAAGTAACACCTGGACGTTTAGTCTTTGGCTCTTTCCATTCTTGAATGGAGATCGGGAGTTTGTCCTTCACAAGAACTCCGCACTGACGAGTCCACTTGTCCGCAACATTCTTAGGCGTGAGGGGTTCGCCACTAAGTTTGGTGGATTCGATGTGGTACTTTACACCATCCTTCAACAATCTGCCCGGGCCTCGCTTTGTCTTGCTGTCTGTAGAAGCAGATTTGCTCGATCCGGAGGGCTGAAAGAAGAAAGATCGATTCGTTAATATATCTTCAATAAAAAAATATGTGATGATCACCAGGATGCATGCTTATATAAATATACCTCGTCGGAAGTCAGCATTGTCTGTGTCATCATTAACATTGTATGTGTCATCATAATCATAGTTCATGACTTCATAAGCTTGGTCGTCGAGATCGAATATCTTTTCATCACCCTCTCCGGCATTGTTCAGATATTGGGAGCCGTCATCTTCATTCAGATCATCTAGCCTATGAGGGCTGCATATGATGTCGAACAATTCCTCTTCTCTCTCTCTGCCGGTATTGTCCGCCATAGCTTTTACTTTACTAATTAATACAGAAGAAATATAAAACAATTTAGTATTCAAATTACAATGCATGGATGCAATTAATCAATAAGGAAAAACTGAATCTCGAATACATCGTCTCGAATATATAATCTCGAATACATCATTGTCTTAATATATATAATCTCGAATACATCATCTTGAATATTATATATCAAATACATCACTGGCTAGGTACCTAATAAAGATCGAGTACTACAGAAGAATCTAGGGCGCCACTCGCGGTTCCTGGGGCGCGGGCGGTGCACACCCAAAGAGAAGGAACCATCACAGGATCATATCTCCGGTCATCTGCCCAAAGAACCCGCCAAGTAGTGGAGAACCTGACGTCGTCCATAGCAGCCATGTAGTGATGGACGTGCTCATCTTCCTCCCTGACACGGCGACGCACCACCTCCGGCGGGGCCAGCTGCCTCTGCACCGAATGTGGCCCACGCGAACGCCACCAAAGAAGATCAGGGTCGACGACGGGACCCGAGGTCGGGTTCCTCACCAAGCGGCGCGCCCCTCTAGGTAGCACCTCCCAGTGCCAGCCCGGCGGAGCCCAGTCCCGGACATGGGTCCTCTGAAGCAGGACGTCGTCGCGAACGGGTCTACGGCGAGGATGCGGGCCGGGCATATCGTCGAGAACAAATACTATATGCCCGCAAAAAGTAACATTTTTTAAATGATTGGATTGTGATAACTAAAATTCTATATATATGCAAATTCCAACAATTTGACATTAATCTAATTCATCTAACTAAAACTAATTCTAAAATTTCTTGATTATATAACTAACATTTCTATAACAATTCTAATATTTATATAACTAAAAACAGAAAAATTGTTAACATTTCTATAAATATTTCTATAACTAAAAATAGAAAACATTTATAACATTTATATATAACTAACATTTCTAATATTTATATAACTAAAAAAAAGAATAATTTCTAACATTTCTATAACTAAAAAACAGAAAACTTTATAACAAACAAACTAATAATGTGTGTGTGT
>NC_041391.1:146126309-146152810 GCF_002162155.2 Triticum dicoccoides
GCGACGATGGGGCGGGGCGCGGCGACGGGGACGACGGGGATGGGGACGGACGGGGCGGCGACGTCGACGGGGGCGGCGACAAGGGGCGGGGACGGCCGAGGTCGGCGACGAGGGGCGGGGGCGGCGACGTCGACGGGGACGGCGTCGATCGGGGCAGGGCGGCGCGACGGAGGGAGGAAACAGAGGGAAGAAACAGAGGGAAACTGAATTTTTTTTCAAGTGTTGTATATATAGGATGGACCTTTAGTACCGGTTGGAGCCACCAACCGGTACTAAAGGTCTGTTTTGGCCAGGCCAAGCGGCGGGAAGCGCACCCCCTTTAGTACCAGGTGGTGGCTCCAACTGGTACTAAAGACCCCACCTTTAGTACCGGTTGGAGCCACGACCCGGTACTAAAGGGGGTGCGCTGGCTCCAGGGGGTGCGCTGGCTCCAGGAGGTGCGCAAGTTTAGTCCCACCTCGCTACCCGAGGGGCTACCACACTGGTTTATAAGCCCCAGTGCGGTAGCTCTCTCGAGCTCCTCTCCTAAGCAGGCCTACTGGGCCTACCTGTCCTCTTCTGCCCTGTGGGCCTACTGGGCCTTTGCGGTCCTGCATCCTGGCCCAACTAAAGGTTGTGTTCCTAGTCGTATGCAGGCCGCTTTGGCCCAGTAGGCGGGCTTTTTTATTTTCTTAATTTTTGTCGCTTTATTTATTTTTGTTTTATTTGTTTTTGAGTTGTTTTTTGCTGTATTTAGAGTTTCTTTGTGAATATTTTTGCTTTAGGTACAAAAAATTACAAACTTTCTGTTAGTGCCGGTAGTTTTCAAATTTGAATAGTTTAAATTTTGAATTATTTGAAATTTGTGTGAGTCACTAGTTTGTGAATAACTTAACTTTGAAAAAAGTTTTTTCAGTGATTCTTTTTTATTATGTTTAATATTAGTGTGTTTTATCATTATATTCAATTTGGTAATGCTTAGGTTATTTAAAAAATGAAATGCCTTTGTAACAGTTCAGTTTTCGTCGGAAACCCTGATACTTCGAAAGAGATTGTCCATTTTGTACACGAAGTGTATCCAGTTTTTGCCGTAACCCTCTCTACTTTTTTGCACATGGTATTTGTATGAAATTATGATACCATGCCAACTCTCAACCTTTTCTGAGTTCATTTGAAATGCTTTTCAATTTTAGGGTCATTTAGCTGGAAAAAATCAGTAAATGCATGAAAAGAATTTGTTTGCACATAAAATTTCTTCGTGTTTCAAATGCCAAAACACATAATTAACTACCCTAACTATTACAGACATTCCCTCCTGGGTGTGAAACACAGAAGAAAGTGATGATAGTGAAGCCGATCACATCCCAGATCTTTGGGTGTGAAACTTTTTCTTCGCGTGTGTCCCTTTGCGCTGTAGCCATGGAAAATCTTCATCATTTAACTGGATGCTCGGGTCAATATTCACTGTGAATGGAGCAATTTCATCAAACTTTTCATAATCTTTTGACATGTCTATCTTGTCATCCACTCCCACGATGTTTCTTTTTCCTGAAAGAACTATGTGGCGCTTTGGCTCGTCGTATGATCCATTCACTTCCTTGTGTTTTCTTTTTCTCGGCCTAGTAGACATGTCTTTCACATAAAAAACCCGCGCCACATCATTGGCTAGGACGAATGGTTCATCTGCATACGCAAGATTGTTGAGATCCACTGTTGTCATTCCGTACTGCGGGTCTTCCGTTACCCTGCCTCGTGTCATATTGACCTATTTGCACCGAAACAAAGGGACCTTCAAATCACCTGATCCATAGTTAAGTTCCCATATGTCCTCTATGTAACCATAATATGTTTCCTTTCCCGTGTTGGTTGTTGCATCAAAGCGGACACCACTGTTTTGGTTGGTGCTCTGCTTATCTTGGGCATTATATTCGAAGATGGTAACTGGGACAGCGAGTACATGTCATTTTGAATATCGCCATCATTCAGGGCACGTTTCTGCAACCAACCGGCGAAAGTCCTTGTTTGTTCGCGTGTAATCCAGTCGTCAGACTTCTCTGGGTGTTTGGACTGTAGAAATTTTTTGTGTTCCTCCATATACGGAGCCACCAAGGCGGAATTCTGTAGAACTGTGTAGTGTGCTTCAGTGAGAGAATGCCCGTCCATACATATTATTTGATGCCCTCCTAGCGTGCCTTTTCCTTCCAGTCTGCCCTTATGCCGCGATTCAGGAACACCAATCGGCTTAAGGTCAGGAATAAAGTCAATACAAAACTCAATGACCTCCTCATTTTCATGGCCCTTCGAGATGCTTCCTTCTGGCCTAGCACGGTTATGAACATATTTCTTCAAGACTCCCATGAACCTTTCAAAGGGGAACATATTGTGTAGAAATACAGGACCCAAAACGTTAATCTCTTCGCAAAGGTGAACTAGGACGTGCGTCATGATGTTGAAGAAGGATGGTGGGAACACCAACTCGAAACTGACAAGACATTGCACCAAATCATTCTGTAACCTTGGTATCATTTCTGGATCGATTACCTTCTGATTGATTGCATTGAGGAATGCACATAGCTTCACAATGGCTAATCGAACGTTTTCCGGTAGAAGCCCCCTCAATGCAACCAGAAGGAGTTGCGTCATAATCACGTGGCAGTCATGAGACTTTAGGTTCTGGAACTTTTTCTCTGCCATATTTATTATTCCCTTTATATTCGACGAGAAGCCAGATGGTACCTTCATGCTGAGTAGGCATTCGAAGAAGATTTCCTTCTCTTCTTTGGTAAGAGCGTAGCTGGCCTGACCCTGATGTATGCCGTCTTTTCCGTGCATACGTTGCTGGTCCTCCCGTGCCTCTGGTATATCTTTTGTCTTCCCATACACGCCCAAAAATCCATGCAGGGTCACGCAAAAATTCTTTGTCACGTGCATCATGTCGATTGCGGAGCGGACCTCTAGGTCTTTCCAATATGGCAGGTCCCAAAATATAGATCTCTTCTTCCACATGGGTGCGCGTCCGTCAGCGTCCTTCGGAACAGGTTGTCCGCCAGGACCCTTTCCAAAGATTACCTTCAAATCCTTGACCATATCATGTACATCAGCACCAGTACGGTGGCGAGGCTTCGTCCCGTGATCCGCCTCACCTTTGAAATGCTTGCCTTTCTTTCTTACGGGATGCCTTGTCGGAAGAAATCAACGATGTCCTAGGTACACATTCTTCCTACAACTATCCAAATATATAGTGTCGGTATCATCCAAAGAGTGCGTGCATCCGCGGTATCCCTTGTTTGTCTGTCCTGAAAGGTTACTGAGAGCAGGCCAATCATTGATGGTCACGAACAACAACGCCTTTAGGTCAAATTCTTCCTGTCCGTGCTCATCCCACGCACGTACACCTGTTCCATTCCACAGCTGTAATAGTTCTTCAACTAATGGCCTTAGGTACACATCAATATTTGCCGGGTTGCTTAGGGCCTTGGATGAGCACTGGCATCATAATGAACTTCTGCTTCATGCACAACCAAGGAGGAAGGTTATACAAACATAGAGTCACAGGCCACGTGCTATGGTTGCTGCTCTGCTCCCCAAAAGGATTAATGCCATCTGCGCTTAGACCAAACCATACGTTCCTTGGGTCACATGCAAACTCCTCCCAGTACTTTCTCTCAATTTTTCTCCACTACGAACCGTCAGCGGGTACTCTCAACTTTCCGTCTTTCTTACGGTCTTCTGCGTGCCACCGCATCGCCTTCGCATGCTCTTTGTTTTGGAACAAATGTTTCAACCGTGGTATTATAGGAGCATACCACATCACCTTGGCAGGAATCTTCTTCCTGGGGTGCTCACCCTCGACATCACCAGGGTCATCGCGACTGATCTTATAATGCAATGCACTGCATACCGGGCAAGCGTTCAAATCCTCGTACTCACCGCGGTAGAGGATGCAGTCATTAGGGCATGCATGTATCTTTTGCACCTCTAACCCTAGAGGGCAGACAGCCTTCTTTGCTTCATACGTACCCTTGGGCAATTCGTTGTCCTTTGGAAGCATATTCTTTATCTTTACCAGCAACTTTCCAAATCCCTTGTCAGATACACCATTCTCTGCCTTCCATTGCAGCAATTCAAGTGTGGTGCCCAACTTTTTTTTGTCAGCTTCGCAATTCGGGTACAACAATTTCTTGTGATCCTCTAACATGCGCTGCAACTTTGTCCTCTCCAGATCACTTGCGCAGTTTCTCTTTGCATCGGCAATGGCCCGACCTAGATCATCAGCGGGCTCATCTGATGCCTCTTCTTCAGCTTCTTCCTGCATTGCCGGCTCAGCTTCTTCCCCCATTGTTGTATCATCGTATTTAGGGAACACATGGCCGGGATAGCCGTCGTCGTCCTCTTCTTCTTCATTGTCTTCCATCATAACCCCTATTTCTCCGTGCTTGGTCCGAACATTATAGTGGGGCATGAAACTGGACTCAAATAGGTGGACGTGAATGGTTCTTGATGTAGAGTAACTGTGACCATTCTTACAGCTAGCACATGGACAAGGCATAAAACCATCCGCCCGCTTGTTTGCCTCAGCGGCAAGCAGAAAAGTATGCACGCCATTAATGAACTCGGGAGAGCATCGATCATCATACATCCATTGTCGGCTCATCTTCATTACACAACACCGAATAGACCAAATTAATACAAGTTCATACATAAAGTTCATACATAAAGTTCATATACAACACTTAATTAAATGCAACATACAAATAACTCTCTAGCTAAAGAATTTAAATGCAACAACAAATGCATGAAGATTGCAACTAAGGTAACAATTGATCCAACAGCATAATGATACCAAGCCACACTATCAATGGCATATTTTCTAATCTTTCTAATCTTCAACCTCATTTTCTCCATCTTGATCTTGTGATTATCGACGACATCGGCAACATGCAACTCCAATTACATCTTCTCCCCCTCAATTCTTTTCAATTTTTCTTTCAAATACTCGTTTTGTCTTTTAACTAAATTTAACCTCTCGACAATAGGGTCGGTTGGAATTTCCGGTTCACATACCTCCTAGATAAAAATATCTATGTCAACTTGATGGGCATAATTTGTCATAAACACGAAATGCAACAACTAGTTTTAAAAGAGAATATACCACATCCGAATCATAACAAGGACGAGGGCCGACGAGGATGGATATCAAAACCATGGCACTATGTATAACAAACAACGTACGGGTAAGATAATTATACGAGTAACTATATATCCAAATCACACAAACATCAATTTGGTAATGTAAAACATTCATGAACAAGAGCCTCACCACAAGGTGGTGCCGGCGACGGGACGGTGCGGGCGATCGACGGTAGTTACGACGGAGATTTAGAAGGCACTAAGTAAACCACACCTACATATGCAAACTAAGTGTTATTTTTGACCTCAAATTGCATATAAATCAAATACTAGCAAATATAATTCCTCCCAAATTAATCACTATACAAAGCATTGCAAGAGCTAATCTAGCAATGAGAGTTGAAAGGACAAAGTTGCTAACCTTTGTGATCATTTGAATGGATGGGGGCCTTCAAATCTTGACAAATTTTGGGCAAAATTTGTGAGGAGCTCGAGGAAGAGAGGGGAAGAACAAAGGAAGTGAGGGGAAAGGGGAAGAACAGAGTGGCTCGGGTGGACGAAAGGTTTATGTAGGTCGACCTTTAGTACCGGTTCGTGCCACGAACCGGTACTAAAGGTGCTGGAGGGGCCCCAGACTGACAACACCCTGCCACCACTCTCTTTAGTACCGGTTCGTGGCATGAACCGGTGCTAAAGGTTCGCCACGAACCGGTACTAATGAGAACGCCCGGCTAGCCGTTGGAACCGGCACTATTGGACACATTAGTGCCGGCTCAAAATCAAACCGGCACTAATGTGTCTCATATTAGGTCCTTTTTCTACTAGTGGATATGCAAACAGTTGTCTGTTGCTTTTATTCTTCAAGCATTTCTACACAATTCCGAACTTTCTCCTTTAGAGCGCATAACTCTGTGTCAGTGTGTTTGGCATCAACACTTGACTCGTTGTCGTAGGAGCGAAAAAACTTAAAATGGTTATCGATGTTGTCAACCATTATTAACTCCGGGTATAGGTCTCCTTAACCATTTTGCCTGTTCCTAAGCCTCATATCAAGCTATAACATGTTTTTGCATCACATTGATGATAATTGTTTCATTCTTTGGAGCTTTTCTCCACCAAAACTCCAAGTGTGAAAGTTAACGACAATTGTGGATTTTGCTATACATTTCACAAGTCCTGTCTTTGTACTCACAATCTTGTGAGAGCACTTATTTCTTTCAGCATGAGACCGATATCTTTGACTCCATTCCAGTGATCTATATATGGACCGCACATTGCCAAAACAACCCGGATACATGAACTGTGTAATATATTAAACTGAGAGGCTGGTCCCTAGGGGTGCGCCAAGAGTATGGAGTCCTACTAGGACTTCCAAGTCCTAGTAGGAATCCCTTTCCTTTTCGGAGTAGGAGAGAAGGAAAGAGGGAAAGAGAGAGCGAGTAGGAAAGGGCAAGGGGGGCGCTGCCCCTTCCCCTAGTCCAATTCGGACCCATGGGGGGCGCCACCTCCCCTTTGGCCTGCCTCCTCCTTTCCCATATGGCCCAATAAGGCCCATTACTTCTCCTGGTGAATTCCTGTAACTCCGCGGTACTCCAAAAAATACCCGAATCACTCGGAACCTTTCCTATGTCCGAATATAGCCTTCCAATATATCAATCTTTATGTCTCGATCATTTCTAGACTCCTCGTCACGTCCGTGATCTCATCCGGGACTCCGAACAAATCGTCATCGAACATTAAGCGTGCAAACCCTACGGGTTCGAGAACTATGTAGACATGATCGAGACACATCTCTGATCAATAACCAATAGCGGAACCTGGATGCTCATATTGGCTCCTACATATTCTACAAAGATCTTTATCGGTCAAACCGCATAACAACATACGTTGTTCCCTTTGTCATCGGTATGTTACTTGCCCGTGATTCGATCATCGGTATCATCATACCTAGTTCAATATCGTTACCGGCAAGTCTCTTTACTCGTTCTGTAATGCTTCATCCTGCAACTAACTCATTAGTCACATTGCTTGCAAGGCTTATAGTGATGAGCACTACCTAGAGGGCCCAGAGATACCTCTCCGATACACGGAGTGACAAATCCTAATCTCGATCTATGCCAACCCAACAAACACCTTCGGAGACACCTTTAGAGCATCTTTATAATCACCCAGTTACGTTGTGATGTTTGATAGCACACAAGGTGTTCCTCCGGTACTCGGGAGTTGCATAATCTCATAGTCTGAGGAACATGTATAAGTCATGAAGAAAGCAATAGCAATGAAATTGTAACGATCATAATGCTAAGCTAACGGATGGGTCTTGTCCATCAGATCATTCTCCTAATGATCGATGTGACCCCATTCATCAAATGACAACACATGTCTATGGTTAGGAAACATAACCATCTTTGATTAACGAGCTAGTCAAGTAGAGGCATACTAGGGACACTATGTTTTGTCTATGTATTCACACATGTACTAAGTTTTTGGTTAATACAATTCTAGCATGAATAATAAACATTTATCATGATATAAGGAAATATAAATAACAACTTTATTATTGCCTCTAGGGCATATTTCCTTCAAGTAGCACATCACAGAAAGCAGTTCCCGTGATGCCTACATCAACCCGAGAGGAAGCTAATGATGATGATCATGAATCTTTAGATCAAGTTACTACCAAACTTTGTAGGTCGACTAGGAGACGTTCCGCACTAGAGTAGTATGGTAATCCCGTCCTAGAAGTCATGTTGTTAGACAATGGCGAACCTATGAACTATGAAGAGGCAATTATGAGCCTGGATTTTGACAAATGGCTTGAAGCCATGAAATCCGAGATAGGATCCATGTATGAGAACAAAGTGTGGACTTTGGTGGACTTGCCCGTTGACCGTCAAGTCATTGAGAATAAATGGATCTTTAAGAAGAAGACAGACGCTTGTGGTAATGCCACCGTCTATAAAGCTCGACTTGTCACAAACGGTTTCTGACAAATTCAAGGAGTTGACTACGTGTGACGCCCCCGATTCAATCGTACACTAACCATGCACTCAAATGTGTACGATCAAGATCATGAACTCACAGGAAGATATCACAACACAACTCTAAAAGTAAAATAAGTCATACAACCATCATAATACAAGCCAGGGGCCTCGAGGGCTCGAATACAAGTGCTCGACATAAACAAGTCAGCAGAAGCAACAATATCTGAGTACAGACATAAGTTAAACAAGTTGCCATAAGATGGCTAGCACAAAGTGGGATACAGATCGAAAGAGACGCAGGCCTCCTACCTGGGTTCCTCCTAAACTACTCCTGGTCATCGGCGGCGGCCTGCACGTAGTAGGAGGCACCTCCAGTGTAGTAGGAGTCGTCGTTGCCGATGGCGTCTGGCTCCTGGGCTCCGGCATCTGGTTGCGACAACCAGGTAGAAGGGAAAGGGGGAAAAGAGGGAGAAAAGCAACCGTGAGTACTCATGCAAAGTACTCATAAGCAAGGAGCTACACTACATATGCATGGGTATATGTGTAAAGGGCCATATTAGTGGACTGAACTGCAGAATGCCAGAATAAGAGGGGGGTAGCTAATCCTGTCGAAGACTACGCTTCTGGCAGCCTCCGCCTTGTAGCATTTAGAAGAGAGTAGATTGAAGTCCTCCAAGTAGCATCGCATAGCATAATCCTACCCGGCGATCCTCCCCTCGTCGCCCTGTGGAAAAGCGATCACCGGTTTGTCTGTGGAACTTGTCTGGGTGTGTTTTATTAAGTATCCGATTCTAGTTGTCATAAGGTCAAGGTACAACTCTGGGTCGTCCTTTTACCGAGGGACACGACTATTCGAATAGATAAACTTCCCTGCAGGGGTGCACCACATAACCCTCGATCCCATTTGGCCGAACACACTTTCCTGGGTCATGCTCGGCCTCAGAAGATCAACACGTCGCAGCCCCACCTAGGCACAATAGAGAGGTCAGCACGCCGGTCTAAATCCTATGGCACAGGGGTCTGGGCCCATCGCCCTTTGCACACCTGCACGTTGCGAACACGGCCGGAAGCAGACCTAGCCTCCCTAATACAAGAGCAGGCGTTCCAGTCCAATTCGGCACGCGCCGCTCAGTAACTGACGTCATGAAGGCTTCGACTCATACCACGACGTCGAGTGCCCATAACTGTTCCCGTGTAGTTGGTTAGTGCGTATAGGCCAGTGGCCAAACTCAGATCAAATACCAAGATCTCGTTAAGCGTGTTATTTTGAAGTAACCACGGACGCCGACTAGGGCCAGGCCCACCTCTCTCCTAGGTGGTCTCAACCTGCCTTGTCGCTCCGCCACAAAGTAACAGTCGAGGGCCGTTGAGAACCCAGGCCCACCTCTACCAGGATGGAGCCACCTGTCCTTCCAGCCCCCACATCGGAATCACTTGCGGGTACTCAACGAGCTGACCCAACTTTAGTAACCATCTGTATAGTATATGTATGTATAGTATATACCCGTGATCACCTCCCGAGTGATCACGGCCCGATAGTATAGCAAGGCAGACTGACAAGAATGTAAGGCCAATGATGATAAACTAGCATCCTATACTAAGCATTTAGGATTGCGGGTAAGGTATCAACGACTGTAGCAACAATGACAGGGTATGCAACAGAATAGGAGTAACCGAACAGTAACATGCTACACTACTCTAATGCAAGCAGTAGAGAGAAGAATAGGCGATATCTGGTGATCAAGGGGGGGCTTGCCTGGTTGCTCTGGCAAGAAGGAGGGGTCGTCAACTCCGTAGTCGAACTGGGCAGCAGCTGCATCGGTCTCATAGTCTACCGAAGAGAAGAGGGGGAAGAAACAATAAATACAATGCAAACATAAGCATGACGATGCATGACATGACAATGAGCGGTGCCAGGTGTGCCCTCACGCGGTAGTAGGTGATACCGGCGAAGGGGGAAAACATCCGGGAAAGTATTCCCGGTGTTTCGCGTTTTCGGATAGATGAACCAAAGGTGAAATGTTACATGTTCACTATGCTAGGGACGCGTGGCAAACGAACGGGCTGTGAATTTGGATTCGTCTCGTCGTTCTGAGCAACTTTCATGTACAAAGTTTTCCCTTCCGAGCTACGGTTTATTTTCTATTAATTTTTAAATTTTTAAATCATTTTCTAAATTATTATCTATTTAATTCTAACATTATCCAGAATAGTGTATGCTGACGTCATCAGTCAACAGTGCGTTGACTGGGTCAAACTGACATGTGGGTCCCGCAGGTCATACTCTATTGATTCTAATTAGGATTTAACTAATCTAATTATTGTTTAATTAATTAACAATAGTTAATTAGGTTAACTAAACAGGATTAATTAAGTTAATTAATTAATTAAATTAAATTTTATTATAATATATTTTTTAATCCCTTTTTTATATAAAACCGTTCTGGGGGGTGGGGCCCCGTTGTCAATGGCCCAAAGGGGCCAAACGGGCGCTGTCAAACGGGTGCGGGCAACAGCCCGCTCGGTTGCTGGGGCATGCGGGCGCCCAAGTGAAGGCCGAGCCTGGGCGACAGCGGGCATGGCAGCCCGAGGCGAGGCCGGCGACAGGGAGGGGGAGGCCGAGCGGGACGGACCCGAACGACACCGCGGGGGAAGCGGCGAGTAGGGCGCGACAGCAGTGGCCACGACAGGGGGCAAGGCAGGGCTTGGCCGACGCAGGCGCGTGACCAGGCGACGCGCGGGCGATGGCCGTGCCAGGACGACCTGAGCAGAAACGGCAGAGTGAGGCAGGGTCGCAGGAAGAAGGCCACGGCGTGAGCACGTGCGCGCGAGGGGGAGAGGAGGAAGGGGAGCTCACGGGAGGCGTAGGGATAGGGCAGTGGGGCGTGGGGAGGATGTCGGGGGCGACGACGACGCAGGGGAGGAGGCGACGAGGTCCGGTGGTGGTGCTCCGACGATGGTGGTGTGGACGGGGCGGCGTTCGGGCCGCCGACGACGAGGGCGGCGGGGCGATGGCGTCCAGCGAGGCGGGGAGACGGGGAGAGCGGCGCCGACGTCGGGGCCTCAGGCGGCGGTGGTTGGAGACGGGCGACAGGGACGACGGGGCACCAATGATGGGCGCAGGGGCAAGGCGCCCCAATCCAGATCGCGTTCGGGAGGAGGCGAGGACGACGGGGAGGCGTCGCGGTGTCGGGGAGGCGGAACGAGGCGGCGACGGTGAGCGCCAGCGACGGGGTTCGCGGCGGTGGGTCGATGAGGTCGGCCCGATCCGATCTGGATCGGGGGAAGAGGGGGAGGCGAGTGGGGGAAGTGGGGTGATCGGGGGTTAGGGTTTCAGGATGGGAGGATAAGGTGAGTGGGGGCGGTTGGTTGGGCCGGGTGGACCGATCGGGCGGCCTGGTGGCCTGCTAGGGCGTGGCCCAGGGGGGCTGTTTCCCCCCTTTTTAGTTTTAGTTTTAGTTCCTTTTCCATTTTATGTTTTGTTTATTTTAGTTACACTTTATTTTTAGTTTAGTAAAATATGACAATAGCTCCAAAAATAGTGTTTCGAAATAACCCACTAACCTAAATAGTTTTACCTCAAAATAAAATAGTTTATGATTTTACAAAATATCAAAGGCACTTATTTATACTTTTCAACTACTGTTTTAATCATTTTAGAGTATTAAAACATTTTATAGAAGTGGGTTACTTCACCACAATTAAATTTGCATCACTTGGCACAACCTGGACATTTTAGTTCTAAAGTTTGAAAACTTTTGCTGTTTGCCTGATTTTGAATTTGAATTCGAATCGGTTTCAAACTAACGCGAGATTAACAACAGTAATCGAGGTGACGTGGCATCATTAGCAGAGGGTTACTGTAGCTTAATTATCCGGGCGCCACAATTCCCCTCCACTACAAGAAATCTCGTCCCGAGATTTAGGAGCGGGAGTAACGGAGAAGGGATTTGGTTACGAAATTCTAACGAATCTTCTCTTTCTTGGTTGCTCTTCTCGAAGAGGCCGATCCATTACATTGATGTCTTCATTTCTCTGCTTCAGGTCATCATGATGAAGTCATCATACTTTTTTGGACATTTCATCGTACTTACGAAAGAATAAGGGAGTACCCGGAAGAATGGAACTCTGCACAGTTGCTTATTCGGTAGATAACCATTGGGGAAGGTGGCGAAAGGTAACTCTCGAATTGAAACTTAAGAAATTATCGAGAACAAAGTAAGAAGGTGCAAAGTAGAAGTTTCAACCGCATAGGCAATCATTCGTTGCCTTATACGAAATGTGAAAGGGGTTCAGAGCAATGGGAATAAGTATTGCGTCCGATACCAGAATAGATCACTAGGTAGGTGGCCCGTGAACTACATACGAAGTCAAGCTCTCGGAATAACTTTGGCAACAGGGTGTACAAGAGAGTCAGGTTTCGATCCTATGGAACTATGGGTTATGGGCCCACCATGTGCTTTAAAATAGAAAGGGGGCAGACATCTTGCACGGTCACGATAGCAAGGCATGTCAGAGGCTAGCCTATCAGTTATGTCGGCAACAACATCGATACCAAGGGCGAGGGACGAAGAGAACCATTTTCCTGCTTGTTGAATGAGGCGAACCAATAGGCAAAGTTCTCGTCCATCGGTGGTTACCGGGATGCTATCGACAAATGCAACAGGGTCTTACTAACACGGTTGTACACCAAACTGTTTATATAAGCAAAAGAATATTATTGCTTAGATCCTATAGATCACAAGAAACGTTAAACCAACCAATGGAAAGGAAAATACGATTATAAGATTAAATAGAACAATGGAAAGGAAAATGTGTTTAAACACATATTCAAGGGCATATCCTTCCCAAGGACAAGCAGAGCATAATATCCATGACAGGATATAATGTAGAAAACTCTTTAGGTACCGGATAGAATTTTCATGACATTACCCATACAACGGTGTTTGGATAATTGAGCAGGAAACATTTAGCATTGGGCTTCAAATGTTCCTGTTGAAAATCGGAGTACCATAGACAGGCTTCAAGATAGCAATGATATGGTGTTTCAATCAAGGGCCGGACTTTGGATCCACAAATGATCCATCAGGAGCAACTTATAAAATAAGTCCTACAATTTCCTCCAGGAAGAATGGTTATCCTTGTAAAAGAAATTATAATGATAGGTCCTCCAGCCAGGGGTGGTAGGCATGACATCATATTACCGGGTCATCAAAGGACCAACATCATAACTCCTGGAAAGTTGTCCTAACCATCATATCTGACCGAGATTCGGATCCGATTGGTGTCATGATACCTCAGACTTGGGATGTCCGAGAAGAAAAGGTGCAACACAAATCGATGAAATGACATTGCAAGATTCTCGGGAAATGAACTATGGGACCGAGTTCCTGTAACAATAGTTCATCATTAAACCAAGTTGGGGATGAGGAGGTGGCTGATGGGCTCAGCGGCAATTCATCGAGAATTCCAAACGGGTGGATTTCCACAATAATGGGAACAAGAAGATGACACTTGTCAATTCAAATGATATAATGTTGTATGCTCGAGTAAAACATACACCATCAATCATTAGTTGAAAGGTGTGCCCGAAATATGACCTTAGGCAACAAGATCAATGTTAGAGTGATGATCGAATAACCAACAGTCTAAGAGCAAACTGTCAATCGTTAACTTCAAAGCAATAGGGTTGCTAGAAGTACAGAACACAAGCAGCATCATTAGCATATTGGTATCCCGGTTAAAAAACACGGGGACCAAGGAAGAATGGTGATGGTGAGAAGTATCATCATACCGAGAATTTCTAAGAGGTGGAGCAATCCCCACAACATTCTTGACATAAAAGACAGTAATACTTTAAGGCAGAACACAACACTAGCTGGAGAGCAAGTTGTATTCATAATGTGGACAAGTTCGCGATGAAGGAAGTCAAAGGTGTTGTCGATGACAATAAAAATCATCGAGGGCAAGGAGGGTACTTCTCATCATGAACACAGTTGGCATCTCGGAAGAAGTCAAAGTTTTGAAGGTGATCCGACACATTTGCCGGGTGGTTTCAAGAGGATGGAATCAAACAACAACGGCAACAAGAAAGGGAATGACGAAGTGGCAAGTTATAGGATCAATATATAAGATGCAAGCTCGGAAGCAGAGTTGCCTTTCAAGACAAGCAACATGATGTTGAAAGCTCGACGCAAGTCATGCTCACACACTGAAGAATTCGTGCACCAGAGAAGGACGAGGTAGCATAGTCAAAGGTAGCAAGACCAGGATGCAGCTGATAGTCTAGGAATGACCAGATTGAGTTCAGAATTTCCTAGTAAAAATACTAGGGGTATTTGATTTGTAGCGCAGAATAATTTCACTAGTCGGTGTCTTCGGTTGACAACAACCCAGAACCCATAGAGTGATTATGACAAGGAAAGACATTACTTCAAAAAAGTTAGTAAGATGTGGTGCAATGGCAAGACATCTTTGAGATACCAGGGGGTAATACCCGAAGGCAGAACATGATAGACATAGAACTGGATCATTGACCTGTGACAGTAGATACTTCAACCTTGCCAAAAATAGACGAGGCACCGGAATGAATTCCCATCAGATATATCAGACCAGGACAACATGGTCGGAACCATAACTGTAAGGAATCAATTTCAAGAATACCGAAAGAATCATACAGCTGGATAATCATTTTGCAAGAAGCTTCCGAGACGGTCTACATCATTTTCATGGGCATGAACACAAAGTTCAAGGTCGACTCCCACTTCTTTAATGCATATCATTTCATTCACCTCTCGCTTTGATATAACTGTAGTGTCGGAATTTTATCTGGTAGAACACCGGAAGAGTATGACTTGTGAAAACTTCCGGTTCTCACAGATTAGGGGAAGGCATAGGTTCAACCCATCAGGCATCTTAGTAACATATACTACAAGTTTCAAAAGTAAATGCACAAGCTCGAAAGCAGAGCATGGTTGGCCAAGCATAGGATACAATTTACCAGAGGCATTATGTATCAGGGAAGAACTCACAAGGTGATTGAATATGAAGGACACTGTCGGATAAAAATCCAACAATGGATTGGGCGATCCACAACGGAGCTGATGTGAGTATCGATACTCACTCAGAGGAAGAAAGAATGCAGAGGCATCAGATTCAAGAATCACCTGATTAGTCTGATGTTCAAATAGAAATAAATTATGGTTTCCAAAATTAAGCATCATAAGCAGACGCTCTGATAAAGGATGGATAAGTTGGGAACACTTATTTAGACAATCAATAAAGGTTTGAATTGCCGAGAACCAACTCATGTCCGGAATGACGTCTGAGTCGGAAAGATAATTTTAAAAAGGATAACCTGATGGCTGTGTGCGTACGCACACATTGAATCAATAGGCTCAACATGACTAGGACAAGGGATGTTAACGAGGACTACTAGTCATATGGAATTAACCATAATGCAAGCAGGCAAGAGTTTCAAGAGTTACAGGTTGTAGAGGATTTTCGAAAGATTGAAAAGTATTCCCAAGAATTATGTGAGACACATGAACAATTGAGAAGAACGGATCCTCGGTAAATGTGAGAAAAGAAACCGTAAGGGTTTTCATGCGAAATAAAACTGCAAGAGAGTAAACTCAAAGGATTCTCGGGACAACGGAGAATATCTCGAGGCATCTTGTAACGACAAGAGCGACGAGAAATGATTAAGAGAATGATAAGTGCATGCAGATATCCATAGGGATATATCGGTGGTAGTGAATTGCAAAGGCGGTGAGCACAAGGGTCTAAGGAAAATATCGAGGGATATCCTGAGAATCTTCTGTCGAAGCAGGTGATCTTTCGGAATGAGGGCTCTCCGGGAGAAATAGTTACGAGAACCTAGAGTTAGAGTTAACAAAATCATTTAACCCGAATAGAAGAGAGATCAGAGTCCCAGAGTAAAGGTTGAGGAGTAAAAGATCCTAATACCACCCAATGGCTATGTGGGCCCATAAGGCACACAACCATGTTAGTAATAGTTTTGTAGTGACTATACTCGACTTCGGCCAAGGATGTGGAAGGGGGCTTCCTACAGGCAGTCCGCTCTAATACCAACTTGTGCCACCCCCGATTCAATCGTACACTAATCATGCACGCAATGTGTACGATCAAGATCAGGGACTCACAGGAAGATATCACAACACAACTCTAAAAGTAAAATAAGTCATACAATCATTATAATACAAGCCAGGGGCCTCGAGGGCTCGAATACAAGCGCTCGACATAAACGAGTCAGCGGAAGCAACAATATCTAAGTACAGACATAAGTTAAACAAGTTGCCATAAGATGGCTAGCGCAAACTGGGATACAGATCGAAAGAGGCGGAGGCCTCCTACCTGGGATCCTCCTAAACTACTCCTGGTCATTGGCAGCGGCCTGCACGTAGTAGGAGGCACCTCCAGTCTAGTAGGAGTCGTCATTGACGATGGCATCTGGCTCCTGGGCTCCGGCATCTGGTTGCGACAACCAGGTAGAAGGGAAAGGGGGAAAAGAGGGAGAAAAGCAACCATGAGTACTCATGCAAAGTACTCGCAAGCAAGGAGCTACACTACATATGCATGGGTATATGTGTAAAGGGCCATATTGGTGGACTGAACTGCAGAATGCCAGAATAAGAGGGGGTAGCTAATCCGGTTGAAGACTACGCTTCTGGCAGCCTCTGCCTTGCAGCATGTAGAAGAGAGTAGATTGAAGTCCTCCAAGTAGCATCGCATAGCATAATCCTACCCGGCGATCCTCCCCTCGTCGCCCTATGGAAAAGCGATCACCGGGTTGTCTGTGGAACTTGTCTGGGTGTGTTTTATTAAGTATCCGGTTCTAGTTGTCATAAGGTCAAGGTACAACTCTGGGTCGTCCTTTTACCGAGGGACACATAACCCTCAATCCCACATAACCCTCAATCCCATTTGGCCGGACACACTTTCCTGGGTCATGCCCGGCCTCGGAAGATCAACACGTCGCAGCCCCACCTAGGCACAACAAAGAGGTCAGCACGCCGGTCTAAATCCTATGGCGCAGGGGTCTGGGCCCATCGCCCTTTGCACACCTGCACGTTGCGAACGCGGCCGGAAGAAGACCTAGCCTCCCTAATACAAGAGCAGGCGTTCCGGTCCAATCCGGCGTGCGCCGCTCAGTCGCTGACGTCACGAAGGCTTCGGCTGATACCACGACATCGAGTGCCCATAACTGTTCCCGCGTAGTTGGTTAGTGCGTATAGGCCAGTGGCCAGACTCAGATCAAATACCAAGATCTCATTAAGCATGTTATTTTGAAGTAACCGCGGACGCCGACCAGGGCCAGGCCCACCTCTCTCCTAGGTGGTCTCAACCTGCCCCGCCGCTCCGCCACAAAGTAACAGTTGGGGACCGTCAGGAACCCAGGCCCACCTCTGTCGGGATGGAGCCACCTGTCCTTCTAGCCCCCACGTCGGAATCACTTGCGGATACTCAACGAGCTGACCTGAATTTAGTCACCATTTGTATAGTATATGTATGTATGGTATATACCCGTGATCACCTCCCGAGTGATCACAGCCCGATAGTATAGCAAGGCAGACTGACAAAAATGTAAGGCCAATGATGATAAACTAGCATCCTATACTAAGCATTTAGGATTATGGGTAAGGTATCAACGACTGTAGCAACAATGACAGGGTATGCAACAGAATAGGAGTAACCGAACAGTAACATGCTACACTACTCTAATGCAAGCAGTAGAGAGAAGAATAGGCGATATCTGGTGATCAAGGGGGGGGGGCTTGCTTGGTTGCTCTGGCAAGAAGGAGGGGTCGTCAACTCCATAGTCGAACTGGGCAATAGCAGTGTCGGTCTCGTAGTCTACCAGAGAGAAGAGGAGGGAAGAAACAATTAATACAATGCAAACATAAGCATGACGATGCATGACATGACAATAAGCGGTGCTAGGTGTGCCCTAACGCGGTAGTAGGTGATACCAGCGAAGGGGGAAAACATCCGGGAAACTATTCCCGGTGTTTCGCATTTTCGGACAGATGAACCAGAGGTGAAATGTTGCAGGTTCACTATGCTAGGGATGCGTGGCGGACGAACGGGCTTTTTATTTGGATTTGTCTCGTTGTTCTGAGCAACTTTCATGTACAAAGTTTTTCCATCCGAGCTACAGATTATTTTCCATTAATTTTTAAAGTTTTAAATCATTTTCTAAATTATTATCTATTTAATTCTAACATTATCCAGAATAGTGTATGCTGACGTCATCATGTTCAGCATGACGTCAGCAGTCAACAGTGTGTTGATTGGGTCAAACTGACATGTGGGTCCCGCAGGTCATACTTTGTTGATTCTAACTAGGATTTAACTAATCTAATTATTGTTTAATTAATTAACAATAGTTAATTAGGTTAACTAAACAGGATTAACTAATTAATTTAGTTAATTAATTAATTAAATTAAATTTTATTATTATATATATTTTTAATCCCTTTTTTATATAAAACCGTTCTTGGGGTGGGGACCCGTTGTCAATGGCCCAAAGGGGCCAAACGGGCGCTCTCAAACGGGTGCGGGCACCAGCCCGCTCGGTTGCTGGGGCGTGCGGGCGCCCGAGCGAAGGCCGAGCCTGGTCGGCAGCGGGCACGGCAGCCTGAGGCGGGGCCGGCGACAGGGAGGCGGAGGCCGAGCGGGACGGACCCAAACGGCACCGCGGGGGAAGCGGCGAGTAGGGCGCGGCAGCAGTGGCCACGACGGGGGGCAAGGCAGGGCTTGGTCGACGTAGGCGCGCGACCAGGCGATGCGCGGGCGATGGCCACGCCAGGACGACGTGAGCAAAAACGGCAGAGTGAGGCGGGGCCGCGGGAAGGAGGCCACGGCGTGAGCGCGTGCGCGTGAGGGGGAGAGGTGGAGGAGGAGCTCACGGGGGCCGTAGAGATAGGCAAGTGGGGCGCGGGGAGGATGTCGGGGACGACGATGACACAGGGGAGGAGGCGACGAGGTCCGGGTGGTGGTGGTGCTTAGGCGACGGTGGTTTGGACGGGGAGGCGTCCGGGCCGCCGGCGACGAGGGCGGCGGGGCGATGGCGTCTAGCGAGGCGGGGCGACGGGGAGAGCGGCGCCGACGTCGGGGCCTCAGGTGGCGGTGGTTGGAGACAGGCGACAGGGACAATGGGGCGCCGACAATGGGCGCAGGGGCAAGGCGCCTCGATCCAGATCGCGTTCGGGAGGAGACAAGGACGACGGGGCGGCATCGCGGCGTCGGGAAGACGGAACAAGGCGGCGACGGTGACCGCCGGCGACGGGGTTCGCGGCGATGGGGCAATGAGGTCGGCTCGATCTGATCTGGATCGGGGGAAGAGGGGGAGGCGAGTGGGGGAAGTGGGGTGATCGGGGGTTAGGGTTTCAGGACGGGAGGATAAGGTGAGTGGGGGGCCGGCCGGTTGGTTGGGCCGGGTGGACCGGTCGGGCGGCCTGGTGGCCTGCTAGGCCGTGGCCCGGGGGGCCTGTTTCCCCCCTTTTTTAGTTTTAGTTTTAGTTCCTTTTCCATTTTCTGTTTTATCTATTTTAGTTACACTTTATTTTTAGTTTAGTAAAATATGACAATAGCTCCAAAAATAGTGTTCCAAAATAACCCACTAACCTAAAAAGTTTTACCTCAAAATAAAATAGGTTATGATTTTACAAAATATCAAAGGCACTTATTTATTCTTTTCAACTACTGTTTTAATCATTTTAGAGTATTAAAACATTTTACAAAAGTGGGGTTACTTCACCACAATTAACTTTGCATTACTTGGCACAACCTGGACATTTTAGTTTTAAAGTTTGAAAACTTTTGTTGTTTGCCTGATTTTGAATTTGAATTCGAATCGGTTTCGAACTAACGCGAGATTAGCAATAGTAATCGAGGTGACGTGGCATCATTAGCAGAGGGTTACTGTAGCTTAATTATCCGGGCGTCACACTACGATGAGACTGTTTTACCGTAGTGATGCTTAAGTCTGCTAGAATTATGTTAGCAATTGCCGCATACTATGATTATTAAATCTGGCAGATGGACGTCAAAACAACGTTCCTTAACAGTTTTCTTAAGGAATAGTTGTATATGGTGCAACCAGAAGGTTTTGTCGATCCTAAAGATGCTAAGAAAGTACGCAAGCTCCAGTGATCTATCTATGGACTGGTGCAAGCATCTCGGAGTTGGAATATACGGTGAGGTGAGGTGATCAAAGCTTTTGGGTTTATACGAAGTTTATGAAGAAACTTGTATTTACAAGAAAGTGAGTGGGAGCTCTCACTACAAAAAAATACACTTCCTTGATGATACGTGTTTGTCACAGTAGGTCACGTTTTTTGTCATGCATGTACATCCATGACGATTTTATGACAGAATCAAGATAGTCATACATGTGTTGTCGTAGAAGTGTTCCATGACATTACCAAAATTATCATCACGGAAGTGTCCACTTCCATGATGATAAATCGCGCGTCACAGAAGTGCTTTCGTCAAGGGTGACCGACACGTGGCATCCACCGTAACAGAACGCCGTTAAGCTATCGGGTCGGGTTTTGGATCCGATAACCTGTTAACAGCCCCGACCAATGGGGATTTTCCACGTGTAAAATCATCATTGGCTGGAGGAAACACGTGTCGGCTCATCATTGGGACAGATGTCATCCACTCATTGGACGGAAGGCGCCTATGATACATCGACACGTGGCACGGCCCAACAGAGGCCCATTCCTGTGAAAAGGTCGGCCCGTTTGACTTGGTCAAAAGGTGGCGGGCCGGCCCTTGGAAAGCCTGTTAGCGGCCTGTTCGCATATAGCCCATTTACAGCCCGCTAACCCAAGGCCCGTTACGCCCTATCCGAATTAGGCCCAGTAGCGTCATCTGGGCCATCCAATATGATTCCAGCCCGTTTTCACTTCTGGCGCATGTATGGCCCATGACGTCTTTCGGCCCATATGAGGCCCTATGTAACTCTTGGCCTATTAATGGCCCGTGGTGAAACTGGCCCGTAATGAACAGTGTATCACTTTACACCCGTTAACGGCCCGTGGTGAAACTGGCCCGTAATGAACAGTGTATCACTTTATACCCATTAACCGCTCGTTATTCCGTTGGGACGTTTCCAGCCCATATTATCTTTCGGCCTTCTCAGAGCCCATTTATTCTTGGGCTCATTTCCAGCATTCGTTTACTTACGGTCCGTTACTGTCATTTTCTGCTTGTGGGCCAAATTCAGCCCGTAGTTACAGTCGGCCCGTTTGTGGTCCGCTAATACATTGGGCCGTTTTCATAGCGTTATCAAATACGACCTAGTAATGATGGCCCGTTATGGTCGGCCGATGAACGGACGATTCCAACTCTAGCCCGTTTACGGCCATAATGCGGTCTCTTTGGCCCATGTTTGGCCAATCGATCATACGGCCCATATAAGGCCCATTGATTATACGGCCCGCAAAAGGCCCATTGTTTCTACGGCCCGTAGGAGGCCCATTGTTTCTACGGCCCGTAGAAGGCCCAGTATTTCTACGGCCAGTAGGAGGCCCAGTGTCACTACAGTAAATATTAGCCCATGGTTATTGTGGCCTAGTTTTAAAAAATAGGTTATTACAGCCACTAGCAAACCGCGAAAAAAGAACTACAATGACTACAAGCAAACAAATAAACAAGACAACAAGGAAATAAATAAGCAAGCAACTAATGCTAGGCTATCACAGCTATTACACATATTACATCCACTGGGCATCAAATTTCGCCACCAGTGCAAATATAGGGAACAAAGCAGTATATCATATACACTGGTTGTCAAAGTTGGCGACTAGCGCCAATAAACACCGCAGCAAAACAAATCCAGAACTGAAACCACTTCAGAAGATCTCAAGAAACAATATCCTGGGTACCCATAATGTTGGCAAGATGCTTAGCAAGCTTATTAACTTTCTCTTGTTTGGTGCTTAAATCCTCCAGCGCTTGCTGTTGCACCAGAAAATATGCATCTGAATTCTGCAGGGACTTCCTCAGTCCTTCAGCTTCCTGTCGTAGCACATATGATCGATGTCTTTCAACTTGAAGTTGAGACTCAAGAAGACGGACTAATTCAGGCAGCGAGTTCGAAGAGCTTGTGCCAGCAGTAGTGGCCAGTAACTCGGACACTACATCAAGACAGGACTTTTGGGTTCCCTCACTGTCGTCAAAATAGTTTTTATCAGCTTTCTTGGAGACCAACAGGGATGTCTCACTATCTTGAACCTTATCTGCATTACTTCCTTTACCATTGGATAACACAATACTGTTCTCCAATATTTTGTCCGCATTCTAAAAGAGAAACAAGAAGACACATCACATGTTTACCATGTTGTATATGAAACTCATTTTGGTAAATGAGTTTAGTAGTAAAGTGGACAGGATAACAGCATGAAACAAACATATATCTATGTACCATGGTCACTTTATGGTCTATATCATTCTAGTTTTTGTTGCCAAATCAAGATAGAGACACAGTTCAAATAATATTTGTTCAAGACAAAGCAGAATAGACCGAATATAAGTGTGGGTAACTATAGAGCAATAACAACACTTGTAATGTGCATGACATGAGAACATAACTGTTTATTCAATTGACACTGAAATCAACATAGAGCAGGTTACAACAGCAAACCAGTTAAAGAAACAGGTTTAAAACATACCTATTGCGCCATTGGAGTTTCAATTCCATCCTTCAAATTTGAAAATAGTTGGTATGAGTAAACACCGTAATGCAAGAGCAAAGGAGTATGAACCATAGCTACAGAACCTGACCTGAGAACAAATCTTCTTCTCCTTTAAGTGTTGAGTTGGGATTTAGAGTGGTGGTCCTCGTGCTTTGGGCACTGCAGTTCCCTTACTAACTGCTCGTGTTTGGGTGCTCTATGGTGGAGACGGTGCTGTCTCAACTGGAACTGGGTTACTATCTGCCGGGGTTGGGGTTAGAAGGGATGTAGATGGTTCTCTGTCCAACTAGGTAGGGGTACAATCTGCGAGAGTCTGGGTTATGTGTGGTGGATCTGGTCCTTGGGCAAGTACAACCGTGGTTCTATCTGCATCAACTAGTAGCACTATCTTTTCTGAAGACCGTGTTGTTACTCCCTTAGATACTGCCATCACGCTCTCCAATTCAAATGGCTGATAAACAAGAAAGGTAATTGAAAGTATAGACATTGTATGATAGACAGGTGCAATGGATAGTGGGGAATAAAAGAGGGCATGAAATAATTCATATTTATGTTGTCTAACCAAACAGGATAGCATGACGTAATTTCACATATATGATGGCTAACTAAACAGGATAACATGACACAATTTCACATTATGATGGCTAACTAAAAAAGATGGAAAGACATAGTTCAAAATATGAGACTATGTAAACAGGATGACATGACATAACTATATAATGTGTTTATTAAATATGATGACTATAAACACTAAACAGGATGAGATGATATAACTATATGATGCCTTTATTAAATGGGTTGCCATGCCATAATTCAGATAGATGATGTGTATGTACTATGTAAACATGATGGCATGATATAATTCAAATATATGATTTATATAGTAAGCAAGTAAGCAGATGGCAATCCATATATGATGTAAAAACTAAGCAATGCAAGACAACATGCATGACATGGGTAATATAACCCTGCCAAGTTTGATCATACACCTCAGGGGGGAAATAGGACTGGTCATCAGTCCCTGAATCCTCCTCTGAGGAGCTCTCTGTAACCAGCAAGATGTCTGCTTCAGCAGGTAGCATTGTCTGCTCTGAATACCTTGTTTTCACTCCAGATACTTCCATCACCACTTCAAATGGCTGATGCACAGGAAGAGTAGTTGAATATACAAACGTTGTCGACAAATGGAACACGTAATACAAAAAAAATGATAGCATGATATAATTCACATACATGATGATTGGCTAAACAACATGGCATTGCATAATTCACATATATAATGCCTTTGCAACAAGATAGCATTGTATAATTCACATATATAATGTCTTGCAACAAGATGGCAATACACAATTCACATATATGGTAATTAGACACTGAACAGGTGGGATTCACACAAAGCATGTCTAAATTAATCAAATGACATAGCAATGCGAGACACCATACGCACGATATGAGCAACATAACCCTGCCAAGTTAGAGCATACACCTCGGGGGGGGGGGGAATAGGACTGGTCATCTATCTCCGAATCCTCCTCTGAGGAGCTATCCATAACCAGCGAGATATGCGCTTCGTCAGATAGCATAGTCTGCTCTGAAGACCTTGTTTTCACTCCAGAATTTGCCATCACCGTGTCAAATGGCTGATGCACACGAAGAGCAGTTGAATATACTAACATTGTTGACAAATGTAATATGTAATGGAAAAAAGGATGGCCTGATATAATTTACATATAAGATGACTGGCTAAGCAGGATGGCATTGCAAAATTCACATATATGATGCCTGGCTAAACAAGATGGCGTTGCATAATTCACATAAATGATGAATAAACTAAACAGATGGCATTCGCACAAAGGATGTCTAAACTAAGAAGATGACATATTTGATGTATAAAGTAAGCAATGCAAGACACCATATGCATGATATAACCAACATCAGCATGCCAAGTTAGAGCGAAGACCTCAGGGGGTAAATAGGAGTTGTCTTCTCCTTTTGAATCCCCCTCAGAACAAATATCTTCCTCTCGATTACAATCCGAAATGCATGGAGGGGGGCTGCCTTTGCGCCTACCATGGAGCGACGTCTGCATGAAATTTTATTGCCACGCAAGGCTCGTCTCTTCTGCTCTACATGTTCAGTTCCATTGTTTACAATAACTGTCATGCATAGGAATAAAACATAGTAAGATTATGTAAGGAGTGCATGCAGAAATCCAGAGTGATGGTAGCAACCTGTGGATAGACCCAAAACCAATAATAGAAGGCAGATAATGGCTTCAGTTAAAAAATACAGATAATGGCTTCTTTACTGTTTGTTTCCCACCCAACATGAAACTCATAGTAGACACCGGAGATTAACCAGATAGTAGATAGATACTATTGATAGCGGCCCCGATATGTACCCCACAACCATTTAAAAACTCAAGTTTGACCATTAGTTTGGAGTTGACTCAGAGTCTAATCGATGAACAGGACGATAAAGTAGCATGTAATATAAAGCGATGCAAAACGTAAGCAGACACGAAAGAGTGCGACCTCTCTTGCGGACCCGTGTAGTCCTCGAGGTCATCTGCTCGGTTGATGATGGTAATGCAGTTTTCATGGCTGCCAGCGGCAGGGAAGAAGATCTGAGGCGACGAAAGACAGTCTGGAGGCCGGATCCCTGCTGTGCTGGACCCTTCTATCGTTGGAGCAACTGAGCTGGGATGGACGAAGGCGCAGCAAGAGCGGGACAAACCACGCAAGGTTTTCTTTGTCAACTATCTGTAAGAGAAGTAATTCTGTAAGGGCTCGTTTGAATTGGAGGATTCCAACAATGCAGGGATAGGAAATAGACAGGAATAGGATGGGAATGCACATGCAAAAACAGAGAATTTAAAAACACAGGATTTCTGCCAATCTGGGTGTTTGATTCACAACAATTGGAAGATCACAGGATGCAAAGAAGCATGGTGAGATTAAGTCAAACCACAAGAAAATGTACGGTTATAATGCTATTATGCTACTATCTCTTAGTCTTGTGCTTCATGAATAGGAATTTGAAAAGGAGGACAAGTGAAAATTAAAATTCCTACGTTTTTTCTTTCAAGGAGACACTAAAGGAACAAATCCGTGTGCTCAGTGGACAATATATATAACATGTAGAGTAAAAAAGAGATGCAACAAGTGTACAACCTCTTTGGCGAAGCCATGTCGATCTCAGCGTGATTGGGTTGGTCGGTGAGGATGCTCCGGCTGACTTTGCTGTCGGAGGAGGGGAAGAAGATCTTAGGCGTCTAGAGATGGAGCCCGAGGTACTGCTCCGCTGTGATGGAGGGTTTCGTCGTTAGAGCAGCTCCGGTGAGTTGGACGACGCCGAGGCTGAAGCAGGACAAGAGAGAAACAAACAACGTTAACCTGAGTGGAATTCTAATAGCATCTCCAATACATGACGTAAAATACATAACCACAAAGTGCTAGATGTAAAATACATCAGCCGCTCATCTCTGAACTTAACTATCGAAACTGAACTTAACTGTCGAAACTGAACTTAACTGTCGAAACTGAATTTTGCTGTCGAAACTAAATTTTGCTGTCGAAACTGAACGCACTAGCAAGGTGAGGCTACACGTCGGTCGACTGACTTTTTCATCTCTGGTCAGTCGATTTTGCAGCTGTTGGATACGAAATCAAGGGCCTGC
>NC_041391.1:146153200-146163213 GCF_002162155.2 Triticum dicoccoides
GGCGATCCCCACGCCACCGCCCCGCCAATGCCCCGCCAACGCCGGCGACCACCGCCCCCATCCTGAACCCTAAGATAGATAGTGGGGTACCTCTCCGGTGAGCCCCCCTCCCCGCTGCGGCTGGTTCTTCCTTCACCCCGGCGAGCCCACCCCTTGAAAATCGACTGACCCAAAAGTCGATTCAGTCGACTGAAATGTAGCCAAATCGGAGCAGCATCGCAAGCAAGAGCAAGAGCATGAGCAGCAGCGCGAGCAAGAGCAATAGATATAGCAAGACCAGACCAGGCAGGGGACCGAGAGCAAGAGTAGAGCAGCAGCGAGCGAGAGCTAAAGTAGCAGCAGCTCCTACTGGTGTGGACGTCGCTGCCGAGGGAGCGACGCCGTGGAGGAAGTGGTCGGCGACGCCGTCGTGGATGGAGCCGCGCCGTGTCGGCTCGGGACCGAGCGCCGGCAGCACCGTGAGATCGAATCAAGAAGAAAAAGCGGCGATTAGTGTACAACCTCTTTGGTGGCGCCGATTAGGCTGCAGCTTCATCCGAGGAAATGGTGATGATGATGCTCTTCCGGTGGTGCAGGTGAAGACGGCGGTGTGGGAATGGAGGTGGCGCGAAAGACGAGGCGAACGTCGGGGCAGCTCCTTGGAGGTGGAGGACGGGATGGCTGAACCGGCGGGACGATGAGATCGACAACGGATCCTCATCCGGTACGGTGGATGAGGGACGTCGAGGTGTTGCTGTGGACGACGTCGTCGGGGAAGACGCTCCAGTTGGGTGGCGAACGGAGCAGGGTGTGGGGTTTCGTCGCGGCTTTTCGCGGCCTCGGTGTACGAATGGGTGGGCGGATGGGATGGCAGTGGGGAACCATGGCTTAAAGACGCGCTTGTCCGAAATGTGGGGTAAGTTACGAAAGTACCCCCCACCGATTTGAGGCGGTTCTTTCGGTTCAGGGGTACCATGGGCATTTCGCGTGTCGGGATTTCACAGGAGGTGGGAGTTTTCACGCGCGTTGTAATTTCGGAATAGCAAGGCGTGGGTTGAGATGGAGGGAGTTGTCGGAGCACAACGAGACAAAGATATATCTTAAATATTTCGGGCTAACAAGGCGCGGGTTGAAATTTCCGGACAAGCCTAACGTGTACTGTACCAAATCAATGCGCACTACAAATGTCATTCAAAACTTTGAATTCATGTTATGTTCAATTAAAATATTTAGCTACGTGTATAATGCATGCAACGTACTACTCAAATGAACGTTTTAGTGCATTCCAAACGTATATACTACCGCTTCAATATGAACTAAATTTGAATAAGATCTACAGTAATGATTGTTTTGAAGTCAAAGCATTTGAATTCGTTTCTCTGTTTTAGTAAGATCTACAATCATCATTATTGTCAAGTTAAACCATCGTTTGTGTATTATCTTCACAGCACACCACATGATTAGTCTCGAGTTACATATGAACTATGTGTACTATATGAACTCGAACTAGATTTTTTGAATCCACTTTATTTTGATTTCAAATCACATTACATTTCTAGCTCTAGCTAGATCTTCATAATCTAAACCATGTCTCATATGTATAATGTGTTTATCACATTATGTATGGTGCCCCGCCCCCTACGCCTACAAGTATTTAGATGTGAGTTGCAAACACCACACATTACCACAAATTCAAATAAAATGTGAGAATGTTCGATATATAGTATTGTTTAGATTGCTCGATATTTAGTTGTAAGCCGCAAACACCACACATTATCACAAATTCAAATAAAATGTGAGATTGTTTGATGTATAGTATGGTTTAGATTGTTCGGCATTTAGCTGTGAGTTGCAAACGCCATGCATTATCACATTATGGTATAACATGTGCACAGCATGTGTATCACCGCTATATTCATGCATGCAATGTTTAAAACAATATGATCTCCTATTCAAATATATGAATCCGCTTTCATATCAAATTATGATCTTTGTTAGTCTCTAACACCCACACAATCCTCTAACCTTTATAGCTACCACTAACTTTCTCTCGTGCATGCACACGCCCTCCTCGCCCTCCCCCTCCCTCGGCATTCTATCCACCGGGCACATTCATTTTTTTTCTTTAGGTCGTTCTCCCAGAGTCTCCACAACTCCTTTCCGACACACACCAATCGATAAACCTCTCCAGCGATGCCTGCCTACAGCATACACACACAGCTTCAATCTCCTCCTTTATGTGTCCTTGTGTAACGCCCCGGATTCGATGCGCCAGGTGTCTCCCAGTTTTTCGCTGTCTTTGCCATGTCATTTGCTTGCGTGTTGCATTTTGTCATGTCATCATGTGCATCTCATTTTGCATACGTGTTCACCTCATGCATCTCAGCATTTTCCCCGTTGTCCGTTTTGCAATCCGGCACTCCTATATCATCCGTCGTCCCCTTCTTGTCTCTTTTCATGAGCGGGTGCTAAACATTCTCGGAATGGACCGAGGTTTGACAAACGGCCTTGGTACACCACCGGTAGACCGCCTGTCAAGTTTCGTTCCATCTGGAGGTCGTTTGATACTTCAACGGTTAACCGGGGAACCGTAAAGCCCTCTTTTGTGTACAGCCCAATAACCCATCCAAACCCCCTCCATGCTCTCGGTCGTTCGATCACGATCGTGTGGGCGGAAACCGCACCCCATTTGGACTCTCCTAGCTCCCTCTACCTATATAAACACCCCCTCCCCCGAATTTTCGGATCAATTTCACCCCTAACCCTAGTCAATCTTCCCCTCCGCGCCGCCGGACATGTCCGGATTGCACCGGACGCATCTCCGCCGCCACCCGCCGCTAGTGGCGCGCCGCCACGTGGCAGTCGCCGCCGCCCGCCGCCCGCGGCCCGCTCGGCCCACAGCCGGCCCCCGCCACCGCCCGGATCCAGCGCCCGCCGCCACCCGCGGCCTCGTCCCCGCCGCCGGCGCGCCTCCGCCTCGCCGCCAGCGTGCTCCGCCGCGCCACCCGAGCGCCCCTGCCTCCTTTCGCCACCCCGCCGCCCGGTGCCCCTCCACCGCACCACCCGAGCAGCCCGTCGCCTCGGACCTTCGCCTCCCTATGCCGTCCCGCTCCTCCGCCCGGCCGCCGGCGCCGCCCAAGCTCGCCGCCGAGCCGGTGCGCCGCCACCGCCTCCGCGCGCTGCCTCCGCCCCGCCGCCTGGTGCTGCCTCCCCACCTCGCCGGCCCTCTGCTCCAGTCTCGCCGCCCATCTCCACCACCTCGCCGGCCCCGCGCCCCTCGTCGACCGTGCCTCGCCGGAGCTCTCCTCCGGCCAGATCCGCCACGGGTGGATGAGATCCACCCGCCCCACCAACCAAACGCCCGCCGTCCCGCTCCACTCCGTCCTGGGATCTCCCCGTCCAATTTCCGCGGAGGTGAAATTCCACTAAGTCCCTGAATCTATGACGTTTTCATGCCCTGTTCATAACATCATATCTCTCTCAATACTGCTCCGTTTTGTGCGCATGATATATTAAAATGTTCGCTGTAAGATGCTCTACATTTCATTCCATTGTGCCATGCTTGTTTGAGTCCATCTTGATGCCCGAATCACTGTTGCATGAGTGCTATATGATGTTAACCTGCTGAAACTGTTATAACTTGTTGTTTTGTCTTTTTCATTGCATTTTGTGTGTGCATCCTATGAGCATGAGCTCTACATGTGTTTTGTACTACATCATGCCATCTATACAGAGGCGCAATCCATGTATTTTTGTGATTCTTTTAGTGAGTGCATCGACCTCGTGAAGTAGGGTACTTGTTGTTGCTGTTTTGCTACGCCGAATCTGTTATCTCGTGATGCTATATAAACCTGCTGCTACAAGTCATTCTATGCATAATCTGGAGATGTTCACTAAGGATGTTTTGTTATACATATCATGCTCTATCCATCCATGCCCCTGGTTGCATTTATAGCCTGATGTAGCTTGTTGTAATCTTGCTCTCAAATTGCTAAATAATGTTGCTGTCAGCCTGTTAACATTAAGTTCAGTTTTGCCATGTGTTTTGCTAGTGATCCATGCACCCTATGAACTTGCTCTTGCCATGCTTAGCTTCATAAACATGTATTCTTACTTTTGGTTGCCTTGCCATGCCATGTATGGCTCTGTGGTGAGTGGTTCAAGCTCACCAACATGCCTACTTATTGTTGTTCCTGCCATGTATGAATCTGTCATATCACTTGTTATGTTTATATGGGTGCCATCATATTTTCTGTGCCTTTTTGGCTCATGGTCAGTAAGGGACTTTTGTTCTATGCAATTATTAGATTCATGCCATGCCTTTGTTTTCCATGAAAAGTTCATGTAGCATGTTGTTTGGTAGCTCTAAACATTGCAACCTGATGTCATTTCTGCTAAGCCTGAAACAGTGTTATTATTTGCAATCTTGCCATGTCCTTTTGAGCATGTTCTAGTGATTTCTGGAGTTAGCTCAGTGTTATGTTTTGTTGTGCTTTACCTGTACACCATGCCCATGCCTTTTTTTCTTATGTTGAGGTGTTGTAGCATATTGTTTTGATGCTTGCTAGATGCCTAGTTGCTGTTTTGGACAGATTGTTGTCATATCTTGTTTGGAGTGTATGTGTTGAACCGTTGCTTCGTTTTGAGTGTGCTCTATATGAAACTTGCTTGTTTTTGCATGAAGTTTCATATTATCATGGTGCATCCTTGTTTTGAGGTATTTGCTTGATGTTTGGATGCATTTAGCATCAATGCCATGTTTAAACTTGTTTTGCTCATATCTTCTAGGCCGTAGCTCCGAATTAAATGAACTTTATAGGTAACTTGACTAGAATTTTGTGTAGATCATCTTGGTGCATCTAAACTTGCTGTTTAACAACTTGAACATAAGGTATATTCAGATCTGTACCAATTTCGAAACTTGCATATGAGGACCTACCGGATTTGTTATATGTTGGTTCCGGCCTCATTTAAACTTGCCATGATGTGTTGCTCTTGTTTGCATCATATCTTGCCATGAGTAGCTCCATGTAGCTTTGTCATGCATAATGCTTGGTTGTGCATCATGTCATGTATATGTGTGGTGTGTTTACCATGTTGTGTGCTTCTTCTCAATAGTTCCCGTTTCGTTGCGATCGTGAGGATTTGTTCGTCTATGCTTGGTTCGTCTACGTGGCTTCATCTTCTTCATGGACTCGTTCTTCTTCCTAGCGAGATTTCAGGCAAGATGACCGTCACCCTGGATCTCACTACTATCATTGCTATGCTAGTTGCTTTGTTCTATCGCTTTGCCGCGCTACCTATCATTTGTTCTTCAAGCCTCCCAAATTGCCATGTCAGCCTCGAACATTTTCACCCTTCCTAGCAAACCGTCGGTTGGCTATGTTACCGCTTTTGCTCAGCCCCTCTTATAGCGTTGTTAGTTGCAGGTGAAGTTGAAGATTGCCCCATGATGGACAGGGTTATGTTGGGATATCACAATATCTCTTATATTATTAATGCATCTATATACTTGGTAAAGGATCGAAGACTCGGCCTTATGCCTGGTGTTTTGTTCCACTCTTGCTGCCCTAGTTTCCGTCATGCCGATGTTATGTTCCCGGATTTTGCGTCCCTAACGCGGTTGGGTGATTTATGGGACCCCCTTGACAGTTCGCTTTGAATAAAACTCCTCCAGCAAGGCCCAACCTTGGTTCTACCATTTGCCTCACCTAGCCATTTTTCCCTTGGGTTTCCAGAGCCCGAGGGTCATCTTTATTTACCCCCCCCCCGGGCCAGTGCTCCTCTGAGTGTTGGTCCAACCTGAGCGATGTCCGGCGCCCCCTGGGCAACCAGGGTCTATGCCAACCCGACGTCTGGCTCATCCGGTGTGCCCTGAGAACGAGATATGTGCAGCTCCTATCGGGATTTGTCGGCACATCCGAGCGGCTTGGCTGGTGTTCTTTTACCATTGTCGAAATGTCTTGTAAACCGGGATTCCGAGACTGATCGGGTCTTCCCGGGAGAAGGTATATCCTTCATTTATCGCGAGAGCTTATCATGGGCTAAGTTGGAACACCCCTGCAGGGTATAAACTTTCGAGAGCTGTGCCCACGGTTATGTGGCAGATGGGAATTTGTTAATGTCCGGTTGTAGATAACTTGACACCAGATTCGAATTAAAACGCATCAACCGTGTGAGTAGCCGTGATGGTCTCTTTTCGGCGGAGTCCGGGAAGTGAACACAGTTTTGGGTTATGTTTGACGTAAGTAGGAGTTCAGTATCACCTCTTGATCAATGCTAGCTTCACGACCGTTCCGTTTGCTCTCTTCTCGCTCTTATTTGCGTATGTTAGCCACCATATATGCTTAGTCGCTGTTGCAACCTCACCACTTTACCCCTTCCTTACCCATTAAGCTTTGCTAGTCTTGATACCCATGGTAATGGGATTGCTGAGTCCCCGTGGCTCATAGATTACTACAACAACAGTTGCAGGTACAGGTTATGCGATGATCTTGACGCGAGAGCGATGTTTGCTTGTTTTGGAGTTCTTCTTCTGCTTCTTCTTCAATCAGGGGATAGGTTCCAGGTCGACAGCCTGGGCTAGCAGGGTGGATGTCGTTTGAGTTTCTGTTTGTGTTTCATCCGTAGTCGGATGGTGCTCTTATGTAAGATGATGTTGTATTCATGTGGCATTGTATGCCTTTTGTATGTATCCCCACCTATTATGTAATGTTGACGTAATGATATCCACCTTGCAAAAGCGTTTCAATATGCGGTTCTATCCTTGGTGGGACCTTCGAGTCTCTTTAGGATAGTATCGCATATTGGGTGTGCGAAGTTGGTATCAGAGCCTCGACCAACCATAGGAGCCCCCTTGATTGATCGTGTAGTTTGGCCGTTGTTGAGTCTAGAAGAAAAACTGTTTTCAGAGTCTAGTTATATCGGAGAGTAGGAATTCTTTTTACTCCTCAGCCCATTCGTTGCTCTGGTAAGGAATCTTGACGTAGGTGTTTTGAACTACTCCTCTTCCCCTTCAAATTTTTCTTTAGGATCACGCAGTTGGTTTTTCGATCGTTGTTCCTCAGCTCTTTGCATCCGGTGCATTTCTCGTCAAGTTGACTCGAGCCTCTTCATCTTTGCCAAGTTCAATCCTCAGTTGTTTTCTTTCCCACCCGCCCACCCCTTTTTCATCTCGGAGCTGGAGTCCGTAATCGAGTATCCATCCTACTCGTGTGAAGTCTTTGCTTTCTTTCCTTAACAATTTCAACCGGTGTTTTCTCTTCAAGATATTTGTTGGTTCCCCCTTCCAAGTTGCCTTTGTTTTCCCACCCTCCCACCCTCTTCTTTCCGGAGTCTGAGTCTCTTCCGACCATCAATTTCATTCATGTGGAGCCTCTTCAGTCTTCCCTCAATTATCTCAACCGGTGAATTCTCGTCCCGTTTGACATTCTTCATCTCTTTTTCTTCACTGTGGACTCAATTCAAGTTTTTCGGGTTGATCATATCCTTTTCCTCGAAGTGCTTTCTTTGCTCGTTCGCCTCTTGCCATTCAATCGTTCTGGAGTGCAAAAGTCATCTCAGAAGATTCGTGTTTGCATTCAATTAATTCGAGGTTGTCACCTCATTCAAATATTTCAATTGTTCCAGTGCATCATCTATCTTCAACGGTGTTTTTAGTGGCCCTAACCCACAGGTCTTTTCCCAGGATCTTACCTGACTCTTCTAATTTCCCGGAGCTATTCTCAAATTCTTTTCGGAGTCTGACGTAAGAATGAATTTCATCAGTCAGATGCCATCTCCAACATCGCTTTCAAATTCTTTTCGTCTTTGGTTCAACCTTTCCTCTTTTTCATTATTCCGAAGTTTCTCAACAATTTTGGTGTTGTTCCTCGTCGTCATTCTCGGATTTTGAAGACCGAAGATTTTCTCTTAAATATTATCTGTTCTCCCGGAGATTCGCGGTGCTAGCTCGTTGTTACCCTATCAATTTGTCTCTAGTCGTGCAATTCTTTTCATCCATCCGGAGTATTTCAGGGGTTGTTTTCTCTCTCGATCATCCAGAGGCCATCTTTTCGGAATATTTCTTCGTTCCAAGTTTCAGCTTCGTTCGCTCCATAGTTGTACCGGTGCTTCGTTCAAGTGTTCTTTAATCAGCTCATGATCTCTTTGTTCTTCTGCATCTAAATCCCCTCGAGCATATTGGTTCTTCTAATTCTTCCCGGTGATTCATTCTCTTCCATCAGTCATTTTCTAATTCTTATGGTGGTTCCTTCGGATTCCTTTTCCTTGGTTATCATTTTAATTCATTCGTTCTTTCACTCCTACTGGTGGTTCATGAAGACCTTCTCAAGTTTGTGATACGTCACTTCTCAATCCTTTTCAAGAAGGATAAGTAGTATGAAAATCCATTGCTTCACATCAATTTAATTGGTGGAGGATAAGCATACAATAAATCTTATTCTTATTTCCTCAAAGTGAGTAATGCCTTCTTTAGAGTTTGTTCTTGAGGAATAAATTCTAGTTCCAAGTGTTTTCATCTTTCCTTTTCTGGAGTTCAATTTCCTCGGCCATTTCGTCAGAACCTCCATCTAAATTACCGCAAGGCTCGTCTTATTCTTTCATCCTTTATTCTATCTCATTATCCTTTTGTCACCGGAGTTCTTCATGGTGGTTCTTCATAATTTAATTCATTCTTCAAGTGTTCATCAAGGTTCTTGTTGGAGGAGTTCAAGTATCTTTTCTTCTCACGTCTCGAAGCAAAATTAATTTTCCGTATTCTTTTCAAGTGGAGATTTGCATTTCTTTGTTATTCCCAGATATTCAAACATTCGGTTGTGGCATAATTTCACCTCATAATTTCTGAGATGTTATCCATAAGTCCACAACAAGCTTATTCTTTCGTTGTTGATTTTCTCAACAACTCCGTTTAAACCTTCCTTCTAAAGATGCTTTCAATTCCATTCGTGGCACAAGTTGTCATTTTCTTCTCCGTTCTTTTCATTCTCCTCTTTCAATTCTTTCCGGAGGTTTTGTGTCATGCCTTCATCAAGTATCATTCCATCCTCTCAAGTTCATGTTCTATTCCTTCCATTTTCATTCGGTGTGCTACCCAAATTCTTTCATTCATTCCTTTCCTATTTTGTTCTAACTGAAGTGGTTTCAGAGTTTGTATTATTCCATGAGTTTTCGATTCTCGTCATTCTCGTCATTCCTCTCTTCTTATCGAGTGCTCTTGATTCTTTGCTTCTTCTCTTGAGTTCTTCTTTCACCTCATCCCTTTTCCCTTCCATCTCGGTCCTAAGATCTCAGGACGAGATTTCTTGTTAGTGGAGGAGTTGTAACGGCCCGGATTTCGATGCGCCAGGTGTCTCCCAGTTTTTCGCCGTCTTTGCCATGTCATTTGCTTGCATGTTGCATTTTGTCATATCATCATGTGCATCTCATTTTACATACGTGTTCGTCTCATGCATCTGAGCATTTTCCCCGTTGTCCGTTTTCCAATCCGACACTCCTATGTCATCCGGCGTCCCCTTCTTGTCTCTTTTCATGAGCGGGTATTAAACATTCTCGGAATGGACCGAGGTTTGACAAACGGCCTTGGTACACCACCGGTAGACCGCATGTCAAGTTTTGTTCCATCTGGAGGTCGTTTGATCCTCCAACGGTTAACCGGGGAACCGTAAAGCCCTCTTTTGTGTACAGCCCAATAACCCATCCAAACCGCCTCCATGCTCTCGGTGGTTCGATCACGATCGTGTGATCGAAAACCGCACCTCATTTGGAATCTCCTAGCTCCCTCTACCTATATAAACACCCCCTCCCCCGAATTTTCGAATGAAATTTCACCCCTAACCCTAGCCAATCTTCCCCTCCGTGCCGCCGAACATGTCCGGATTGCACCGGACGCATCTCCGCCGCCGCCCGCAGCCAGTGGCGCGCTGCCACGTGGCAGCCACCAACGACGGCCGCCCGCGGCCCGCTCAGCCCGTAGCCGGCCCCCGCGGGCCCATCTCCGCCACCGCCGCCCGGATCCAGCGCCTGCCGCCGCCCGC
>NC_041391.1:146163781-146166456 GCF_002162155.2 Triticum dicoccoides
CCTCGGACCTCCGCCTCCCCGTACCGTCCCGCTCCTCCGCCTGGCCGCCGGCGCCGCCCGAGCTCGCCGCTGCCGGCTCCGCGCGCTGCCTCCGCCCCACCGCCTGGTGCCGCCTCCCCACCTCGCCGGCCCTCTGCTCCGGTCTCGCCGCCCATCTCCACCACCTCGCCGGCCCCGCGCCCCTCGTCGATCGTGCCTCGCCGGAGAGCTCGTCGGAGCTCTCCTCCGGCCAGATCCGCCGCGGGTGGATGAGATCCACCCGCCCCACCAACCAAACGCCCGCCGTACCGCTCCGCTCCGTTCCGGGATCTCCCCATCCAATTTCCGCGGAGGTGAAATTCCACTAAGTCCCCGAATCTGTGATGTTTTCATGCCCTATTCATAACATCATATCTCTCTGCATACTGCTCTGTTTTGTGCGCAAGATATATTAAAATGTTCGTTGTGAGATGCTCTACATTTCATTCCATTGTGCCATGCTTGTTTGAGTCCATCTTGATGCCTGAATCATTGTTGCAAGAGTGCTATATGATGTTAACCTGCTCAAACTGTTATAACTTGCTGTTTTGTCTTTTTCATTGCATTTTGTGTGTGCATCCTATGAGCATGAGCTCTACATGTGTTTTGTACTACATCATGCCATCTTTACAGAGGTGCAATCCATGTATTTTTGTGACTCTTTTAGTGAGTGCATCGACCTCGTGAAGTAGGGTATTTGCTGTTGCTGTTTTACTAGGCTGAATCTGTTATCTCGTGATGCTATATAAACCTGCTGCTACAAGTCATTCTATGCATAATCTGGAGATGTTCACTAAGGATGTTTTGTTATACATATCATGCTCTATCCATCCATGCCCCTGGTTGCATTTATAGCCTGATGTAGCTTTTTGTAATCTTGCTCTCAAATTGCTAAATAATGTTGTTGTCAGCCTGTTAACATTAAGTTCGGTTTTGCCATGTGTTTTGCTAGTGATCCATGCACCCTATGAACTTGCTCTTGCCATGCTTAGCTTCATAAACATGTATTCTTACTTTTTGTTGCCTTGCCATGCCATGTATTGCTCTGTGGTGAGTGGTTCAAGCTCACCAACATGCCTACTTATTGTTGTTCCTGCCATGTATGAATATGTCATATCACTTGCTATGTTTATATGGGTGCCATCATATTTTATGTGCCTTTTTGGCTCATGGTCAGTAAGGGACTTTTGTTCTATGCAATTAGTAGATTCATGCCATGCCTTTGTTTGCCATGATAAGTTCATGTAGCATGTTGTTTTATAGCTCTAAACATTGCAACCTGATGTTATTTCTGCTAAGCCTGAAACTGTTATTATTGGCAATCTTGCCATGTCCTTTTGAGCATGTACTGGTGATTTCTGGAGTTAGCTCAGTGTTCATGTTTTGTTGTGCTTTACCTATACACCATGCCCATGCCTTTTGTTCTTATGTTGAGGTGCTGTAGCATATTGTTTTGATGCTTGCTAGATGCCTAGTTGTTGTTTTGGACAGATTGTTGTCATATCTTGTTTGGAGTGTATGTGTTGAACCGTTGCTCCATTTTGAGTGTGCTCTATATGAAACTTGCTTGTTTTTGCATGAAGTTTCATATTATCATGTTGCATCCTTGTTTTGAGGTGTTTGCTTGATGTTTGGATGCATTTAGCATCAATGCCATGTTTAACTTGTTTTGCTCATTTCTTCTAGGCCGTAGCTCCGAATTAAATGAACTTTATAGGTAACTTTCTAGAATTTTGTGTAGATCATCTTGGTGCACCTTAACTTGCTGTTTAACAACTTGAACATAAGGTTTATTCAGACCTGTACCAATTTCGAAACTTGCATATGAGGACCTACCGGATTTGTTATATGTTGGTTCCGGCCTCATTTAAACTTGCCATGATGCGTTGCTCTTGTTTGCATCATATCTTGCCATGAGTAGCTCCATGTAGCTTTGTCATGCATCATACTTGGTTGTGCATCATGTCATGTATATGTGTGGTGTGTTTACCATGTTGTGTGCTTCTTCTCGATAGTTCCCGTTTCGTTGCGATCGTGAGGATTCGTTCGTCTACGCTTGGTTCGTCTACGTGGCTTCATCTTCTTCATGGACTCGTTCTTCTTCCTAGCGGGATTTCAGGCAAGATGACCGTCACCCTGGATCTCACTACTGTCATTGCTATGCTAGTTGCTTCGTTCTATCGCTTTGCCGCGCTACCTATCATTTGTTCTTCAAGCCTCCCAAATTGCCATGTCAGTCTCTAACATTTTCACCCTTCCTAGCAAACCGTCGGTTGGCTATGTTACCGCTTTTGCTCAACCCCTCTTATAGCGTTGTTAGTTGCAGGTGAAGTTGAAGATTGCCCCATGATGGACAGGGTTATGTTGGGATATCACAATATCTCTTATATTATTAATGCATCTATATACTTGGTAAACGATGGAAGACTCGGCCTTATGCCTGGTGTTTTGTTCCACTCTTGCGGCCCTAGTTTCCTTCATACCAGTGTTATGTTCCTGGATTTTGTGGCCCTAACGCGGTTGGGTGATTTATGGGACCCCCTTGACAGTTCGCTTTGAATAAAACTCCTCCAGTAAGGCCCAACCTTGGTTTTACCATTTGCCTCACCTAGCCCTTTTTCCCTTGGGTTTCCAGAGCCCGAGGGTCATCTTCATTT
>NC_041391.1:146166942-146196987 GCF_002162155.2 Triticum dicoccoides
CTCCGAGTGTTGGTCCAACCTGAGCGATGTCCGGCGCCCCCTGGGCAACCAGGGTCTATGCCAACCCGACGTCTGGCTCATCCGGTGTGCCCTGAGAACGAGATATGTGCACATCCTATCGGGATTTGTCGGCACATCCGGGCGGCTTTGCTGGTCTTGTTTTACCATTGTCGAAATGTCTTGTAAACCGGGATTCCGAGACTGATCGGGTCTTCCTGGGAGAAGGTATATCCTTCGTTGATTGCGAGAGCTTATGATGGGCTAAGTTGGGACACCCCTGCAGGGTATAAACTTTTGAGAGTCGTGCCCGCGGTTATGTGGCAGATGGGAATTTGTTAATGTCTGGTTGTAGATAACTTGACACTAGATTCGAATTAAAACGCATCAACTGTGTGTGTAGCCGTGATGGTCTCTTTTCGGCGGAGTCCGGGAAGTGAACACGGTTTTGGGTTATGTTTGACGTAAGTAGGAGTTCAGTATCACCTCTTGATCATTGCTAGCTTCACGACAGTTCCGTTTGCTCTCTTCTCGCTCTTATTTGTGTATGTTAGCCACCATTTATGCTTAGTCGCTGCTGCAACCTCACCACTTTACCCCTTCCTTACCCATTAAGCTTTGCTAGTATTGATACCCATGGTAATGGGATTGCTGAGTCCTTGTGGCTCACAGATTACCACAACAACAGTTGCAGGTACAGGTTATGAGATGATCTTGACGCGAGAGCGATATTTGCTTGTTTTGGAGTTCTTCTTCCGCTTCTTCTTCGATCAGGGGATAGGTTCCAGGTCGGCAACCTGGGCTAGCAGGGTGGATGTCGTTTGAGTTTCTGTTTGTGTTTCATCCATAGCCGGATGGTGCTCTTATGAAAGATGATGTTGTATTCGTGTGGCATTGTATGCCTTTTGTATGTATCCCCACCTATTATGTAATGTTGATGTAGTGATATCCACCTTGCAAAAGCGTTTCAATATGTGGTTCTATCCTTGGTGGGACCTTCGAGTCTCTTTAGGATAGTATCACATATTGGGCGTGACAAGTTGGTATCAGAGCCTCGACCGACCATAGGAGCCCATTGATTGATCGTGTAGTTTTGCCGTTGTTGAGTCTAGAAGAAAAACTGTTTTCGGAGTCTAGTTATATCAGAGAGTAGGAATTCTTTTTACTCCTCAGCCCATTCGTTGCTCTGGTAAGGAATCTTGACGTAGGTGTTCTACTCCTCTTCCCCTTCAAATTTTTCTTTAGGATCACGTAGTTGCTTTTTCGATCGTTGTTCCTCAGCTCTTTGCATCCGGTGCATTTCTCGTCAAGTTGAGTCGAGCCTCTTCATCTTTGCCAAGTTCAATCCTCAGTTGTTTTCTTTCCCACCCGCCCACCCCTTTTTCATCTCGGAGCTGGAGTCCGTAATCGAGTATCCATCCTACTCGTGCGAAGTCTTTGCTTTCTTTCCTCAATGATTTCAACCGGTGTTTTCTCTTCAAGATATTTGTTGGTTCCCCCTTCCAAGTTGCCTTTGTTTTCCCGCCCTCCCACCCTCTTCTTTCCGGAGTCTGAGTCTCTTCCGACCATCAATTTCATTCATGTGTAGCCTCTTCAGTCTTCCCTCAATTATCTCAACCGGTGAATTCTCGTCCCGTTTGACATTCTTCATCTCTTTTTCTTCACTGTGAACTGAATTCAAGTTTTTCGGGTTGATCATATCCTTTTCCTTGAAGTGCTTTGTTTGCTCGTTCGCCTCTTGCCATTCAATCGTTCCGGAGTGTAGAAGTCATCTCAGAAGATTCGTGTTTGCATTCAATCAATTCGAGGTTGTCACCTCATTCAAATATTTCAATTGTTCCAGTGCATCATCTATCTGTCCAACAATCCTTTTCAACGGTGTTTTTAGTGGCCCTAACCCACAGGTCTTTTCCCAGGATCTTACCTGACTCTTCTAATTTCCCGGAGCTATTCTCAAATTCTTTTCGGAGTCTGACATAAGAATGAATTTCATCAGTCAGATGCCATCTCCAAGATTGCTTCCAAATTATTTTCGTCTTTGGTTCAACCTTTCCTCTTTTTCATTATTCCGGAGTTTCTCAACAATTTTGGTGTTGTTCCTCGTCGTCATTCTCGGATTTTGAAGACCGAAGATTTTCTCTTAAATATTATCCGTTCTCCCGGAGATTTGTGGTGCTAGCTCGTTGTTACCCTATCAATTTGTCTCTAGTCGTGCAATTCTTTTCATCCATCCGGAGTATTTCAGGGGTTATTTTCTCTCTCGATCATCTGGAGGCCATCTTTTCGGAATATTTCTTCGTTCCAAGTTTCAGCTTCGTTCGTTCCATAGTTGTACCGGTGCTTCGTTCAAGTGTTCTTTAATCAGCTCATGATCTCTTTGTTCTTCTGCATCTAAATCCCCTCGAGCATATTGGTTCTTCTAATTCTTCCCGGTGATTCATTCTCTTTGATCAGTCATTTTCTAATTCTTTGGTTCCTTCGGATTCCTTTTCCTTGGTTATCATTTTAATTCATTCGTTCTTTCAATCCTACCGGTGGTTCATGAAGACCTTCTCAAGTTTGCGATATGTCACTTCTCAATCCTTTTCAAGAAGGATAAGTAGTATGCAAATCCATTGCTTCGCATCAATTTAATTGGTGGAGGATAAGCATACAATAAATCTTATTCTTATTTCCTCAAAGTGAGTAATGCCTTCTTTAGAGTTTGTTCTTGAGGAATAAATTCTAGTTCCAAGTGTTTTCATCTTTCCTTTTCCGGAGTTCAAATTTCCTCGGCCATTTCATCAGAACCTCCATCTAAATCACCGCAAGGCTCATCTTATTCTTTCATCCTTTATTCTATCTCATCATCCTTTTGTCACCGGAGTTCTTCATGGTGGTTCTTCATAATTTAATTCATTCTTCAAGTGTTCATCAAGGTTCTTGTTGGAGGAGTTCAAGTATCTTTTCTTCTCACGTCTCGAAGCAAAATTAATTTTCCGTATTCTTTTCAAGTGGAGATTTGCATTTCTTCGTTATTCCCAGATATTCAAGCATTTGGTTGTGGCATAATTTCACCTCATAATTTCTGAGATGTTATCCATAAGTCCACAACAAGCTTATTCTTTTGTTGTTGATTTTCTCAACAACTCCGTTTAAACCTTCCTTCTAAAGATGCTTTCAATTCCATTCGTGGCACAAGTTTTCATTTTCTTCTCCGTTCTTTTCATTCTCCTCTTTCAATTCTTTCCGGAGGTTTTGTGTCATGTCTTCATCAAGTATCATTCCATCCTCTCAAGTTCATGTTCTATTCCTTCCATTTTCATTCGGTGTGCTGCCCAAATTCTTTCATTCATTCCTTTCCTATTTTGTTCTAACCGTAGTGGTTTCAAAGTTTGTGTTATTCCATGAGTTTTCGATTCTCGTCATTCTTGTCATTCCTCTCTTCTTCTCGAGTGCTCTCGATTCTTTGCTTCTTCTCTTGAGTTCTTGTTTCACCTCATCCCTTTTCCCTTCCGTCTTGGTCCTAAGAGCTCGGGACGAGATCTCTTGTTAGTGGACGAGTGTTGTAACGCCCCGGATTCGATGCGCCAGGTGTCTCCCAGTTTTTCGCCGTCTTTGCCATGTCATTTGCTTGCGTGTTGCATTTTGTTATATCATCATGTGCATCTCATTTTGCATATGTGTTCGTCTCATGCATCTGAGCATTTTCCCCGTTGTCCATTTTGCAATCCGGCACTCCTATGTCATCCGGCGTCCCCTTCTTGTCTCTTTTCGTGAGCGGGTGTTAAACATTCTCGGAATGGACCGAGGTTTGACAAACGGCCTTGGTACACCACCGGTAGACCGCCTGTTAAGTTTCGTTCCATCTGGAGGTCGTTTGATACTCCAACGGTTAACCGGGGAACCGTAAAGCCCTCTTTTGTGTACAGCCCAATAACCCATCCAAACCGCCTCCATGCTCTCGGTGGTTCGATCACGATCGTGTGAGCGAAAACCGCACCCCATTTGGACTCTCCTAGCTCCCTCTACCTATATAAACACCCCTCCCCTGAATTTTCGGATCAATTTCACCCCAAACCCTAGCCAATCTTCCCCTCCGCGCCGCCGGACATGTCCGGATTGCACTGGATGCATCTCCGCCGCCGCCCGCAGCCAGTGGCGCGCCGCCACGTGGACGCTGCCGCCGCCCGCGGCCCACTCAGCCGCAGCCGACCCCCGCGGGCCCATCTCCGCCGCCGCCGCCCGGATCCAGCGCCCGCCGCCGCCCGCGGCCTCGTCCCCGCCGCCGGCGTTCTCCGCCACGCCACCCGAGCGCCCCTGCCTCTGGTCGCTGCCCCGCCACCCGGCGCCCCTACGCCGCGCCACCTGAGCACCCCGTCGCCTCGGACCTCCGCCTCCCCGTGTCGTCCCGCTCCTCCACCCGGCCGCTGGCGCCGCCCGAGCACACCGCCGCGCCGGTGCGCCGCCGCCGCCTCCGTGCGCTGCCTCCGCCCCGCCGCCTGGTGTCGCCTCCCCACCTCGCCGGCCCTCTGCTCCGGTCTCGCCGCCCTTCTCCACCACCTCGCAGCCACGCGCCCCTCGTCGACCGTGCCTCGCCGGAGAGCTCGCCCGAGCTCTCCTCCGGCCAGATCCGCCATGGGTGGATGAGATCCACCTGCCCCACCAACCAAACACCCACCGTCCCGCTCCGCTCTGTCCCGGGATCTCCCCGTCCAATTTCCGCAGAGGTGAAATTCCACTAAGTCCCCGAATCTGTGACGTTTTCATGCCCTGTTCATAACATCATATCTCTCTGCATACTACTCCGTTTTGTGTGCATGATATATTAAAATGTTTGCTGTGAGATGCTCCACATTTCATTCCATTGTGCCATGCTTGTTTGAGTCCTTCTTGATTCCCGAATCATTGTTGCAAGAGTGCTATATGATGTTAACCTGCTGAAACTGTTATAACTTGTTGTTTTGTCTTTTTCATTGCATTTTGTGTGTCCATCCTATGAGCATCAGCTCTACATGTGTTTTGTACTACATCATGCCATCTTTACAGAGGTGCAATCCATGTATTTTGTGATTCTTTTAGTGAGTGCATCTACTTCGTGAAGTAGGGTACTTGTTGTTGCTATTTTGCTAGGCTGAATCTGTTATCTCGTGATGCTATATAAAGCTGCTGCTACAAGTCATTCTATGCATAATCTGGAGATGTTCACTAAGGATGTTTTGTTATACATATCATGCTCTATCCATCCATGCCCCTGGTTGCATTTATAGCCTGATGTAGCTTGTTGTAATCTTGCTCTAAAATTGCCAAATAATGTTGTTGTCAGCCTATTAAGATTAAGTTCAGTCTTGCCATGTGTTTTGCTAGTGATCCATGCACCCTATGAACTTGATCTTGCCATGCTTAGCTTCATAAACATGTATCCTTACTTTTGGTTGCCTTGCCATGCCATGTATTGCTCTGTGGTGAGTGGTTCAAGCTCACCAACATGCCTACTTATTGTTGTTCCTGCCATGTATGAATCTGTCATATCACTTGCTATATTTATATGGGTGCTATCATATTTTCTGTGCCTTTTTGGCTCATGGTCAGTAAGGGACTTTTGTTCTATGCAATTAGTAGATTCATGCCATGCCTTTGTTTGCCATGATAACTTCCTGTAGCATGTTTTTTGATAGCTCTAAACATTGCAACCTGATGTTATTTCTGCTAAGCCTGAAACTGTTATTATTTGCAATTTTGCCATGTCCTTTTGAGCATGTTCTAGTGATTTCTGGAGTTAGCTCAGTGTTCATGTTTTGTTGTGCTTTACTTGTACACCATGCCCATGCCTTTTTTTCTTATGTTGAGGTGTTGTAGCATATTGTTTTGATGCTTGCTAGATGCCTAGTTGCTGTTTTGGACAGATTGTTGTCATATCTTCTTTGGAGTGTATGTGTTGAACCGTTGCTCCGTTTTGAATGTGCTCTATATGAAACTTGCTTGTTTTTGCATGAAGTTTCATATTATCATGTTGCATCCTTGTTTTGAGGTGTTTGCTTGATGTTTGGATGCATTTAGCATCAATGCCATGTTTAACTTGTTTTGCTCATATCTTCTAGGTCGTAGCTCCGAATTAAATGAACTTTATAGGTAACTTGACTAGAATTTTGTGTAGATCAACTTGGTGAATCTTAACTTGCTTTTTAACAACTTGAACATAAGGTTTATTCAGATCTGTACCAATTTCGAAACTTGCATATGAGGACCTACCGGATTTGTTATATGTTGGTTCCGGCCTCATTTAAACTTGCCATGATGTGTTGCTCTTGTTTGCATCATCTCTTGCCATAAGTAGCTCCATGTAGCTTTGTCATGCATCATGCTTGGTTGTGCATCATGTCATGTATATGTGTAGTGTGTTTACCATGTTGTGCTCTGCTTCTCGATAGTTCCTGTTTTGTTGCGATCATGAGGATTCGTTCGTCTATGCTTGGTTCGTCTACGTGGCTTCATCTTCTTCATGGACTCGTTCTTCTTCCTAGCGGGATTTCAGGCAAGATGACCGTCACCCTGGATCTCACTACTATCATTGCTATGCTAGTTGCTTCAATCTATCGCTTTGCTGCGCTACCTATCATTTGTTCTTCAAGCCTCCCAAATTGCCATGTCAGCCTCTAACATTTTCACCCTTCCTAGCAAACCGCCGGTTGGCTATGTTACCGCTTTTGCTCAGCCCCTCTTATAGCGTTGTTAGTTGCAGGTGAAGTTGAAGATTGCCCCATGATGGACAGGGTTATGTTGGGATATCACAATATCTCTTATATTATTAATGCATCTATATACTTGGTAAAGGATGGAAGACTCGACCTTATGCCTGGTGTTTTGTTCCACTCTTGCCGCCCTAGTTTCCGTCATACCAGTGTTATGTTCCCGGATTTTGCGTCCCTAACGCGGTTGGGTGATTTATGGGACCCCCTTGACAGTTCGCTTTGAATAAAACTCCTCCAGCAAGGCCCAACCTTGGTTTTACCATTTGCCTCACCTAGCCCTTTTTCCCTTGGGTTTCCAGAGCCCGAGGGTCATCTTTATTTACCCCCCCCCCCTCGGGCCAGTGCTCCTCCGAGTGTTGGTCCAACCTGAGCGATGTCCGGCGCCCCTTGGGCAACCAAGGTCTATGCCACCCCGACGTCTGGCTCATCCGGTGTGCCCTGAGAACGAGATATGTGCAGCTCCTATCGGGATTTGTTGGCACATACGGGCGGCTTTTCTGTTCTTGTTTTACCATTGTCGAAATGTCTTGTAAACCGGGATTCCGAGACTGATCGGGTCTTCCTGGGAGAAGGTATATCCTTCGTTGATCGTGAGAGATTATCATGGGCTAAGTTGGGACACCCCTGCAGGGTATAAACTTTTGAGAGCCGTGCCCGCGGTTATATGGTAGATGGGAATTTGTTAATGTCCGGTTGTAGATAACTTGACACCAGATTCGAATTAAAATGCATAAACCATGTGTATAGCCGTGATGGTCTCTTTTCGGCGGGGTCCGGGAAGTGAACACGATTTTGGGTTATGTTTGACGTAAGTAGGAGTTCAGTATCACCTCTTGATCATTGCTAGCTTCACGACCGTTCCGTTTGCTCTCTTCTCGCTCTTATTTGTGTATGTTAGCCACCATATATGCTCAGTCGCTGCTGCAACCTCACCATTTTACCCCTTCCTTACCCATTAAGCTTTGCTAGTCTTGATACCCATGGTCATGGGATTGCTGAGTCCTCGTGGCTCACAGATTACTACAACAATAGTTGCAGGTACAGGTTATGCGATGATCTTGACGCGAGAGCGATGTTTGCTTGTTTTGGAGTTCTTCTTCTGCTTCTTCTTCGACCAGGGGATAGGTTCCAGGTCGGCAGCCTGGGCTAGCAGGGTGGATGTCGTTTGAGTTTCTGTTTGTGTTTCATCCATAGTCGGATGGTGCTCTTATGTAAGATGATGTTGTATTCGTGTGGCATTGTATGCCTTTTGTATGTATCCCCACCTATTATGTAATGTTGATGTAATGATATCCACCTTGCAAAAGCGTTTCAATATGCGGTTCTATCCTTGGTGGGACCTTCGAGTCTCTTTAGGATAGTATCGCATATTGGGCGTGACACCTTGCCTCATGTCTCTCATATGGTCAGACACACGTGTAAACTCTCGCCCCTCTTTTCATTGATCTCACAACCGCACACTCCTCCCCCTATCTAGCTAGTGTTGGGCCTCTCGCACCACCTCCTAGCTCCATTCTCTCTGTCTATCCGTCTCGCTGGGCCTTATTTGCCTCTAACAAATGGACGTACACCGACCGATCTCTCTCTATACATATAGCCAGCTAGGTCCTTATAACTCGTTTTTACCCACACATCGATCGATCTACCTCATTAGTTGTGTCTCTCCCTTCCTCCGACAAACAACAATTGATCTACCGATCTAGTTAGGTTTGCTTACCAAACACATGGTTCCCCTTCATCATCCATGGATGCGTCCCGACAGATCTATCACGCACAGGCACACACAGAAACACATCCCCACTCTTATTGATAATATTGCAGTTCCACCCTTAGTTTGTCTAGTAGGCCTCTCCCAACATCTCCGAGAAGCAACTCCATCACCCATCCAGCACTCTACCCCTCTCCCTCCCTCTCCCTCCCTCTCTCTCTCTCGCTCTCCTCTCTCTCTCTCTGTCCCATCATATTTCCCGTCCTTCAGTTATGTATGGATTTCGACCGATCTCCCTCAAGACATAGCTGGGTCTCTCCTTCTCAACACATATACGAGTCGTTCTACCTCTATAGTTAGGCCTCTGCCTACCCCTCCCCCACCCCTCCCCCCCACACACACCGATACATCAAGCGTTCTAGTCATGTCTCCCTGCCACACACAAATTTGAAATGTGCCCTCTAACGTTCCGGTAGGCCAGTCGCCCTATATCTTTGACTTGCACACACACACAATATCGATGGCTCTCTTCATCGATCTCGCACCCACACACTTGATCCTCTCTTCGACTCTATCGATAGCTATGACCCCTCCCTCTCTTCTTGTGGATTGCCCGACCCTCTATGTATGATATGGATAGGCATCCATTTCACACACATTGCATGCAAAATTTTGTTTGAGATGTCATCGACACATATTCCCACAAATAATTCATGAAATCAACCCCCCACCCCCACCCCAAAACAAAAAACACTCACGAACACGGTTTGTATCTCTCACACACACCCACGTAGGTGGGGGACGTGCACGAAGAGAAGAGGTGCATGCACGGTGCATGTACTCCCGTCTCTTTCCCAACCACACCCGCGTGGGTACACGGTGGAGCTCATTTCTGTACGAAAAAGGCAGCCCGCATGGTAATTTGGCACGTGTATTGGTTGTCCACTTGGTGGAGGGAGGATCGTCTACCACGGGTGAACAAACAAATTGCGACTTGACGCGTTATGCTAAATTAAAAAAAAGAGGCAAACCATGTGGGGCCTACCTTAGAGGCAGGGCTCTATACACTGGAGTACTTTTGATGTGTCCCGTCAACTCGTAGAACGAGGAGAAGCTTGCTTAGTACGCCGTCTCCCCCGCCCACGGGCGCGGTGGCTCGCAGGATGAGGTGAAGCTTGCTCCGCCTTACGCCCGCTCCCTCGCCCATGCGCGTGGTGGCTCGCAGGACGAGGAGAAAAATTTACTACTCCCTCCATTTACTCCTCGTCCCTACTACCTTGGTTATAGATATTATATCATATTGTTTGGAATATATATGTCCTTTAGTAGATTTCAATATGAACTACTAGTACATACTCCAAACACTGATGTATATAGACGTATTTTAGAGTGTACATTCACTCATTTTGCTCCATATGTAGTAGCACTCTCCCTCGCCCCTCGACCCTCGCCCACGTGGTGGACGTGCAGCAATTCATTCGGTCTCATATAGCCAGAACGATATATACTGCACTACCATTATTGCTCGACTTCCCGAAGAGGCGAACAGCCAATCGCAAGGTTAATATTTTGGAGATGCCAAGCGCAAGGTTATATGAGAACGAGTAGTAGGTGTCGTGTCATTTATAAATAAAGTTTTTTTTCTTCAGTGGCACGTACGCAATATGATAGGTTCATCTGGAGAGAAAAGGAAACCGCTCCACTATATACATAGTCAGGACGGGCCAGCCTACATGGTTGCTTGATGGGGTTGCTCTCTTCACACTCTCTCGCACAAAACGACTGTGTCCACATCTCTAACATCCCGGAGGATCACGTCCGCTTGGGGAAGGGGTGGATGCTTAGTATAGATGCGGTGGCCGTCGCCGACGGCGAAAACCCACTGTCGGCACGTCCCGATCAGGGGTCCCCACTGTTCTCTCTCACAAAGCCGGTGAGGTTGCCTTCGTCCCTTGCTCACTGCCGCGACGTGGGCAGTTGCCGCCTCCCACCGCCCTCCTCAAGGTTGAGCTCTGTCACTCAGGTACAACTCCATTTACAGCCGGCTTGCACCACTGCTCCAGCTGCCCACATCACTCCCTGTGGATATTTCTCTACTTCTTTGCCCCGCACATACCTGATACCTCTACTGGCTTCTATGTACTGTATTTGTGATGAGTTTATGTCTCATCAACTAGACCCAGTAATCTTATTCTAATCACGCTTCTTCAATTTCTTTGCCACAGGGATGCTCGTCTCGATTTTGGTGAAACTGCACAAAATGATCCGATGGTCAAAAGGTTGCAAACTTCATTTATTAGGAAGCTCGAACGTTGCCAGCAAATTGAAGCCTGGTCAGGGTTCACGGTTCAAGGGCTAGGGACTGCATGGATCGTTTTTTTCTTTAGCCGCCTCTGTTCCAAAATAAGTGTCAACTTTAGTAGTAGTACAACTTTGTACTAAAGTTTGCACAAAGTTGAGACACTTATTCTGGAACGGAGGGAGTACATATTTGCTATGATCTGTCAATCATTGAGATGCAATAGCATGCATGTTAGCCTCCTTTGTATTTGATGAAATGTTGCAACGAGCAACCTTGGACGCAAGATACATGTAACAGGAGCTGGAAGCTTCATAGCATTGTACAAATTTATCTCGCTGATAAATTACAGTACATACTAGTACTATACTAGTACTTCCTTTGTTCCTAAATATAAGTCTTTGTAGAGATTTCACCATGAACCACATGCGGATGTATAAAGATGCATTTTAAGTGTAGATTCATTCATTTTGTTCCGTATGTAGTTCACCTAGTGGTATCTCTACAAAGACTTATCTACTAGGAATAGCTAGCCCCCACTACTAGGAATTCTCTATCCTCTCCTTGAGCCACATCATCAAAATTGATGTAGCCGTTAGATGAAGTAAATCAGTCCATAATAGCCGTCTGATCTAGATGTTGAGAGGCTCCGCACTAAGCCACATGCAAGCATGCAGAAATACCGTGGCACATGCATGTGAGTGGGTTTTAAATCACATCAACATGTCTGCATGCAAGCATGCACCGGTAGCATGCATGTAAGTGAGCTTTTAAGTCCCATTAACATGTCAAAAATAAAAATATAATCCCATTATGCAGTAGGAGTTGGCTGATCTTTTTTCCTTATGTGGGATGATCTAAATGATGATGGGAGTTTATTTAGTTTGGCTACCACATTTTTCATGCGGTTATAGAGTTCTTTTTAGTTCTATGAAATCGATAATTTTGCGTAGAGAGATATACCGCTGTTCCGCGGCAACGCGCGGGGACTCATTTAGTAATATTTAGGAACGGAGGGAGTACTATGTAAAGAGTTAGGTGTCGCACGGTGATAGTGTGAGGTGGGCCATGTAATCACTGAGCCTGCGTGTTTTCACTGCTCTTGCACTCCTTCGCTGTAAGAATGGAGAAAATTGTAATCTACTACCTCCTTTCGCCGAAAGCGTGGGACATCCAGCAGTCCTACAACCTCAATAATAAAGACCAATGAGCCGTCAAATCACATAGACCCAGCAGTAAGTTGGAAGGACGAAGCAACAATCACTCTTACGCCAGTGAGAGGTCGCGTCCGCTCTGCCCGGGCATGAATGCGGCACCGATTCTTTGGAGCGGCGCTGACCATTTTGGGCGGGAAGCGCGCGCGGGCGATGGAGATGCTTTGGGTGGGCCAGGCTCGTCATGAGCGGGCGTGGCAGCTGTCCGCATGTCCCTACCGGACACGCCCGGAAACGAGAGGATGCACCAACTCTCGCGGCTAAAATCGTACACTACACACCATCTCTCTGTACGCTCTCTCTGTAGGAGTAGGTCGATCTGTCGCACTCTCTAACACACACATGCTATTAAACACACACACACGCACGCACGCACGCACGCACCTTGGTCCCGCTGCACCTTCTAACGTGAATTATTACACCTAGACGGAGGGAGTAGTAAGTATACGAGATACGGTGGCACACTGACTTAAGTCGAATACAAGTGCCCAAAATTTGTGTGCATGTTATAATAAGGATTCACTTAAAATAGTACGTGAGCGAACAAAGGGATCAATTGGACAGTGTCCCCGATCTGTAGCAAGATGTGTGAGGTAGTAAGATACACCACTGGCGCTTTTAACTTTTCTTATTAATTTGTTTGTTTCACCCTCTGACTGGTGGGACCCAACGTACTACGTGGAGAGAGGTAAGGTGACTAAGGCTGCATTATTTCTGCACCATTGTGGATAGTCCTACCACCAAAGCCACATGACACGATTATGATTGAAATCCCAATGACTCCCACACACACAAAAAACACGGCATGCTTGTCACATGAATGCAGGAATGTATAAAAGGTTATTTTCCTCTTGTTGAACATAATGGGAGGGTTGTGTAGCTGGTTAGCCTGTTCGCTCATCAAACTTGAGGTCTCGGGTTCGATAACTACACTTGAGCATAATTTTTGCCAGGAGGATTCTTTGACTGGTCAAAATGTTTTGTAGGGTTTGCACGCTTCACACTCTCTCTCCAGTATATATATACACGCTGGAGCCTCAGCGCTTGTAGTTGCTCTCTTCACACTCTCTCGCCCTCTCCCACTGGAGCCTCAGCGCTTGTAGTTGCTCTCTTCACACTCTCTCGCCCTCTCCAGATCTAAACAAGACTTCGTTGGCCTCTCTCTCTCCCCTCACTGCTGCTCAAAGAGCCGGCAGGATCCGTCCGATGGGAAGGGAAGGAGGCTTAACGCTGTCGCCATCAATGAGGGAGGAAATCCACTACTAGCGCAGCTGTTCACTTTCCACCCAGCGGCGGTGCAGGAGAGCTTCCGACCCCTTCTTCTTCGCCGCCATCCCGTCGCCCACCGAACCACGCCCCAAGAACCTTAAGGTATATTTTACTTACTCTACATGCATTGCTCTAGCTGCATGTATACCATGAATCTAGGACGTGGTTCAAAGAGGAAAGGAGTGGGGGGAAGTAGTGGGAAAAGTTGTATATAACATGAATCTAGGACGTGGTTCAAAGAGGAAATGAAGGGGGAAAGTTGTATAGCATGAATCTAGGACGTGGTTCAAAGAGGAAAGGAATGGGGGAAAGTAGTGGGGAAAGTTGTATCGCATAAATCTAGGACGTGGTTCAAAGAGGAAAGGAAGGGGCGAAAGTACTAGTTCAAAAAGGAAAGGAAGGGACAAGGCTGTAGAGTTTGAGCAGGACTAGATTTGTTGCGCTCACATAGGGAAAGGTGTCTAAAGATAACAAAACTGGGACCAACACAAATATGCTCCTTGGTTGTTTGTTCTTTGTTGCAACAGACTATGCATGACCACAGTACATCGGTAGATGCACATGGTGCTGGTGCATCCACTGTCCCGTGCAACTCAATAGGTGTTGTTAACCTAAGGCCTTGTTTAGTTAAAAACTCCCTAGTCCCTACCTGCTTGGTTCCAGGTACTAAACATGGACTAGAAGTTATTAAATGACATGCTAAAAGACCATGTTACCCCTAGTAATGAACTAATAGAAACAAGGTGTGATGCGTGGCAGGGGCAACTGTTGGAAAAAGTCCCAAAAAGACTCCCTCGGGGTCTTCTTTCTTTAGTCCCAAATGCCCACTTTTAGTCCCTAAAAGTCCCTCCAGTTTGGTTTAGATGTGACTGACACGGAGTTTTTTTTAGTCCCGACACCAAAATGTCCCGGTAAACAAACACCCTCTAATAATGCCACTGGAAAATTGATGCAATGCCACAGTTAAAAGCAAATTACATGTTTAACGAATTTTGTTGTTAATATAATCTATATGTTAATATTAATCAATGCCACCGTTTGAGAAATGGTATTGTCTTGCTTTCTTTCCCATTTAGATAAGGTAGATGCTTCTTTTTGTTGGCTTCTGTGTCATCCACCGTTATTGACCACTAATTGTTTCCTTTGCACCTCTGTGTAAACAGGGTTATCTACTTCACCTCGTTGCCATTGTGACCTTTTGTTGCACTGCACAAAACACTTTTGTTTTAAGAGTGTTTTGTGCAGTTCAACCAAAATGTCACACCAACAATGTTGCTTGATTTCTTGATCTTAGTGGAACTGCACAAGAGGAGATCTTACTTCCTATCCGTTAAGGCAAATTTGGTTCAGATCTTCTTCTTGTGAGTTGTTTGAATTCTGCATCATGAGAGGTCAGTACTAGCCTTCTTTCACATGATTCTGCAGTGTGCTTTCATATGTTGTGCTACTTGTACGATAATGTTGCTTGATTTTAGTGAACTGCACAAATGGAGACAAGACTTCCAATCTGTATGTGCACCGTAATATCCCATTGATGTAAGATAAGGATATTTCACACCTGCTGGTCTGTATTTTGCCACTTTCATCAGAAAATTAAGTTTAGTACTATACTTGTGCTCCCTAATTGACATGCCAAATCTTACATTGAAGGCGAAGCTTGTCTGTTATTGAACCAAGTGATGAAGGGGAAGAACAAGCGGAAGAAAAACAAAAATCAACTCCCGGTGCTGTAATGAAGCACTGGAACTGTGATGACACAAGTAATGATATAGTTTTGCATCTTAATTTATTGCTATGGCTGGAACGAGCAATTGTTTTGCCACTGATTTGATGTCATACGTAATTATCTCTACTTGTGCAAACAAGGATCTTCTTTGAAGATACCATATATTTTAGTGGAACTGCACAAGAAGATGTTGGAAACATTAAACTAATCGAGGAGTATATAGTAAGCATGGCCACCCCCGTAGATAGCAACAGATGGTTCCGGAGAAGTGCTTCATCTGTATGCTCTACACAATCAGCCTCCTGACAAAGGTTGGTACTTGCCCACTGATTTCATCCATATGATTGAGCTTTGTCATCTCTATTGGTGTTGTGCTACTGTTTAGATACTGTCATGAAAAAGTGGTATTGTCCTTGAGAAGTGCTTCATCTGTGCTGTTTTAAATATTTCCTTTCCTTTTTTTCGAGCAACAGGGATGCTAGCATTTAGTAGTCCTCTTGTCTTTGCACAACAGGATCATCTTCCTTTGAAGAAGAATATGGAGTATGTGAAGTGACTAGTTCCGATTATGCCAGGATGAAGAAGCTCTGTCTATCTTCTCATTAGAAGGAGCAGTTGAAGGATGGTTACATTACTCCCCACAAGACCAAACTAACTTCAGCTCAGAAGGACTGACAAATCTCCATCTTTTTGATGTGATGCGCGAGTACAATGTTGTTCTAGGATTGTTTCTAGTGAGTTCCATTTTTCTAAAAGTGTGCTCTACATGGACCATGTATGTGCCTGTTGAAACTATCAGTTCATAGTACAGTTTGCTTTATACTAATCACTTTTTTGTATTTGTGCAAACAGGGGTGCTCAGCTTGATTTCGATGGGAACTGCACAAAATGTTCATGAATACATTGAATCATTCATTTCCACCACAAGAAAGGAGGTGCCCATAAGTTCAAAGCGTTGCAACATATAAGGGCGAAATCATACAAGCTACGTGCGAATTTGGTTGATTTTGGTGGAACTGCACAAAAAGAACAGCTGGTTTATTTAGCACGAGGTGCCATGTCAATGTCCGAACTGATGGAAAACCCTGCCCATTCCACAATCGTAGGCATTTGATATTTTGGAATGGGACAACCTTGTCAAATTTTGCTCATTGATTTTAGCAAGATATGCGTTTTATATTTTTGAATGGGACGCCCTTTGCTGTCAGCAGCGTCGATCAATTTTTTCTTTATTCTTTAGTTGTGAAGTAAATATTGCCTCTGGCATGTGAGTCGCTGAGATGCATAATCATTGATTGTTTTGAATGTTCTCTATGAATTGCCAGGCATGTGTGTTTGATTGCAATGTACAGAAATGCTAAAAAGCTGCTCAAACTCTTTGTACTCCTTCTGTTCCTTTTTACTTCGCACATTGTGAAAGTGCATACTTTTTTGTATAAGAATTCTCAAAGTAGAGATACCCTGACTGCAGACAAAACTTGTATGCAGACTAGAAAGAGCCGGAGGGAGTACATGTGAAACTGCTGCAAACGAGGTGATCACCCTAGGAATAATGCTAGTATGTATTGTTTTGCATGTTCATCCAATGCCAGTGATACAGGAATTCGAACTAATTGAAATAAAATCATTCATACACAGTCGGATTTCATATAAACATGCCGGATTTCATTACATTTCATACATTCTTCAACTAAAAAGGGGTGCGCTGGAGGTATAATTAATTAACCGAAGCTACCCACCTATGAACCGCTGAGCCGAACAGAAGCTTCAGTGACTTAACTGCAGGTGCAGTTGTGTAACTGACCTGTGGCCTGTTGGGCCCACATGTCAGTCAGCCAACTGCACCAGCAGTTAAGTAGAAGCAGCGTTCTTCTCCAGCGCAGCTCTCCGACTCCACGTCGCCGCCAAGAAGCTAACCGGCCGTCAATGGTCAACCCGCCTAGCTTGGCTTCAACCGGGGGGTAGCAGCGGTGGCCATACTTGGACCCGAGCAGCGGCGACCTACCATGTTCTACTCTTCCTCGTTTTCTGTGTGGCGCGGCCTCGTTGGCAGCGGGGCGGGGCCTCGGCGGAGCCGGCGATGTCCTCTATCTCGTTGCTGGCGGGCGGCGCCTTAGCGGAGAGGTAGAAATCCTCCCCCACGTTGCCGGCAGGGTGGGGCCTCGGCTGAGCCAGTGATGTCCTCGGTCTCGCCAAACAGCGCCTCGCCCGCTTCATCGCCCTCTTTGCTAGCCTCTTTGTAGGCGGCCGCAGCATCCGCCACCCACATGCGGTACCGCCAGCGCTCGAGGCGGCCCTTGCGGGCGGAGCAGCACGAGTCGAGCAGCGCCTCCTGCTCCGCCCGCTCCGCGGTGATCTGCTCCTCCGCCTGCAGGTGCTCCTGGAGGAGATGGTGGTTGTAGGCGGCGTCGGCCTACGCCTCCCGGAACTGCTTCTCGCGCATCTGCCTCACCCTGTCCATATATTGGGCACGAGGCTCGCTGATGGTCATGGTGCAATGCACCGGCGAGGATAGCGTGGAGGAGGGGTTGGCGTCGGATCGTCGACTACCATGTTCTCCATTGGGACGTCGTCGTCCTCCGGTTGCCTGCCGGCCAGCCGGTCGGCAGCAATGGCTGCCATCTCCTTGTGGTCCATCGTCCGCCCGTCCCGAAGAGCGCTGGAGCGCGAGGAAGCCATGGTGGGAAGTAGTGGTGTGGACAGGAGAAAGGGAACGGATGCGGATGACTGCGGCTATGGCCAGCGCAACAGTTTATATAACAATGGTGGGCGGGCGGAGGGACGGACGTGCGGCGCCGGAGTAGCCGCCTCGACAACCGCGTATCATTAATGTGTGCAGCAGATGGATGGACGGATGACACTTGTGTTGTTTGAAGGCGGAGCAATCGCCTGCACCGGGAAGCGGGGCGGCCGGCGCTGACTCTTTCAGGCGGAAAGCGCGCGCGGGCGAAGAGATGACTTTACTTGGATAGGATGACAATGGGGACCCACCAAGTCCGTAGCCTCATGTACGCAAGTGCCTCCTTATTTTATATATATATATATAAAAAAAATTTATTTTGCTTCCTCCTGGTTTCCTGACATCACGGTCCCACACCATTGTCAACCTATGTACTCCCTCCTTTCCGGTTTATAGGGCTTATCTTTAGTTTTTCCATTTTATAAGGCTCAATTTGGTTATTTTCCATCACATGTTCAGATTCCAAGGTGCACTAAATCATTGCATGCAAGTATTAAGAGAAAATTGACCAATGCATGTACTTTATGCATGCATGCATTGCAATTAATGCTTTGATAAACATAATTTTTTGAGGATAAGAAGAGCATTAATTAGGTGCTTTTGCAAAACTACAAAAAGTATTCCACCACTCGCCATCTACCTTGATTGGTGAGATTTTTGAATTGAGCATTATAAACCGGAAAGGAGGGAATAGTCAATAAATGAGAGAATTGCATAAGAAGCGGCCGACAGCTGGGACCAAGCAGCTCGAGCAGTATTTGTGTTTTTGAGGTGTGAGCACTGCAGAGTTTTTTGATGTTTAGCCCAGATATTAATTTTTTTCTCCTCTGAAGAACAACGAAAACATGCTGCAGGTATTAACTGGGCGGGTTGTGGCCCATCTAGCCCAGGCTAGATATCCAGCCCAGATATTAATTTTTTCAAGCTGAAAATGACTATCCCAGCTATACTTCTTTTTTAGGAATACCCAGGCAAGGTCAAGTTGTTATTCTCCGCCCCGCTGGGCTGCAAATCTTTCCTAGGAGGGATGCATTAGGCTTAACAAGAAAATGGGCTTTAAGAAATAATAAATGGGATGTAATTATAAAAACTGGGTAGTAACTATAAAAAAATGCACCAAACAGTGATTACTTTATAAAATATTATTTTTGGATATTGAAAATTTTAATTTCATTAATTGTTGCGAGCGCAATGTTTTGTTGGATTTTTACGTAATATAAATTTATATTGAAATTGTATTTAATCTGACTAGAAATTTTGGGATAAAAATATTCGTATCCCATCAAAATGTGGGAAATTTTATTGAATTCTGTTTTGAACGGTTGGTTGAAACGGGTTGTACTTTTAACAAACTGTAAATGGGTTGTAGTAAATTCCATTATAATTCAAAAATGGGCTACACATTCTTACAAATCTCAAATGGGCTATAAGTTCTCTACCACAGACTTCTGGCCTTACTAAGTTGACGCGTCCCCTAAAAAGACAGAGTTGACGCGTATACAAGGCTTTGTCAACTTATAGTCAACACACGGTTCTAGCAGCAGATGTCCATCCAACGGATGCCGTGCTTCTTCTTCAATATCGGATATTCTAGCTTCACCCGCCCAAAAAATGATTCCTCCACCTGACATCTGGGGCGCACCGTTTCGGAAGCTGGCCTGTGGGCCTACTAAGTTGACGTACCAAGGGCTTTGTCAACTTAGTCAATAATAAACGATTCTAGCTGCAGTGACCGTATGATGTCCATCCAACGGCCTTCGTGCTTCTTCAACCTCTGGTCTTCTTGCTCCAGCCGCCAAAAGCAGCGCCGGTCATTCCGCCTGCTCCTGCCTCCCGTGGCCGGCTGTGCTGCCGCGGAGGCCTCACCGCCCCCTACTACTCCCACTGCTGGCCAGGCCATCCCTCCACTCACCCACACCCCCTGTTATTCTGCGGCGATGGCAGCGCAGCCGAACCAGTGAACCCTCGTACTCCTCTCCGCGTGTGCATCCACTGTCGCGTCTTCCCCGGCTCCGCGCCGTCCCCTTCCTAGGCCTCGCCGTCGCCCACCGCCGTGGTGCTCTCGGCGCGGCGTGGTCAACATGGTCAAGGAACAACTTCCATCGCACGTGGACTGTACGTGGAGAGGCTGACAGCTGGGTCCACGGCATCCGCAAGGAAGTGCCTCCTTATTATGCGCAAAATAATTATTCCTCCACCTGACAGCGGGGACCCACCGGAAGGGCCACCGTATTTCGCGAAAAAATCGATTCGCCCCCTGACTGCTGGGACCCACGAGCTACATCTTCGCACGCAAGGAAGCGCGTCCGGGAAAAAACGATTCGCCCCCCTGACTGCTGGGACCCACCAGCTACATCTTCGCACGCAAGGAAGTGCGTTTGAAAAAAAAATGATTCGCCCCCCGACTGCTGGGACCCACCAGCTACACCTTTGCACGCAAGAAAGTGCGTCCGAGCAAAAAAAACGATTCGCCCCCTGACTGCTGGGACCCAGCAGCTACAGCTTCGCACGCAAGGAAGTGCGTCCGGGCAACAAAAAACCAAAACGATTCGCCCCCCTGACTGTTGGGACCCACCAGCTACATCTTCGCAAGCAAGGAAGTGCCTGACAATCGGGACCTGATGACCCGCAAGTATATGGGATAGTTGTAGCCTCTTTCGATAAGTAAGTGTGTCGACCCCAACGAGGAGCTAAAGGTAGAACAAATATTCTCTCAAGTCCTATCGGCCACTGATACGACTCTACGCACGCTTGACGTTCGCTTTACCTAGAACAAGTATGAAACTAGAGGTACTTTGTAGGTGTGATAGGATAGGTTTGCAAGATAATAAAGAACACGTAAATAAAAAGTAGGGGCTGTTTAAATAAAGATGCAATAAAGTAAATAAAGAGAGTGTGGAAAAGTGGTGGTAGGAGTTGTGAAATTGTCCCTAAGCAATTGACTACGTTACTAGACCGGTAATCACTATTGCAATTCTATTTGAGGGAGAGGCATAAGCTAACATATCATCCCTTACTTGGAATTCTATGCACTTATGATTGGAACTCTACCAAGCATCCGCAACTACTAAAGATTCATTAAGGTAAAACCCAACCATAGCATTAAAGCATCAAGTCCCCTTTTATCCCATACGCAAACAACCTACTTACTCGGGTTTGTGCTTCTGTCACTCACGCCACCCACCATAAGCAAATCATAAACATATTGCAAACCCTACAGCGGGAATCCCTCACGCTTGCGCGACACGGAGGGCACAATAGGACAGCACCAATAATAAAACATGCAACTCAAACCAATCATAGCAATTCATCAATCACCGATAGGACAACGAAAATCTACTCAGACATCATAGGATGGCAACACATCATTGGAAATAATATGAAGCATAAAGCACCATGTTCAAGTAGAGGGTACAGCGGGTTGCGGGAGAGTGGACCGCTATAGATAGAAGGGGGAAGGTGATGGAGATGTTGGTGAAGATGGCGGAGGTGTTGGTGAAGATCGCGGTGATGATGATGGCCCCCGGTGGCGTTCCGGCGCCACCGGAAGCAAGGGGGAGAGAGCCCCCCTTCTTCTTCTTCTTCCTTGACCTTCTCCCTAGATGGGAGAAGGGTTTCCCCTCTGGTCCTTGGCTCCCATGGCGTGGGAGGGGCGAGAGCCCCTCCGATATTGGATCTATCTCTCTGTTTCTGCGTTCTCAGATTCTACCCCTTCACCGTTTCTTAAATATCCGGAGATCCGTAACTCCGATTGGGGTGAATCTTTCGCCCATATCTTTCTCATAAAATTAGTTTTCTTGCGCCTAAAGAAGAGCGTCAACCGCCTTATGGGTGGCCCAGGAGAGCCCAGACCGCGCCCAAGGGGGAGGGCGCGCCCCCTGTCTCATGGCCACCCTGGACACCGTTTCGCGTTAATTTTACTTCCAGAAAATCATAAATATTCCAAAAAAAATCTCCGTCCGTTTTTATCCCGTTTGGACTCCGTTTGATATTGGGTTTCTGCAAAACAAAAAACATGCAACAGACAGGAACTGGCACTGGGCACTGGATCAATATGTTAGTCCCAAAAAATAGTATAAAAAATTGCCAAAAGTATATAAAAGTTGAATAATATTGGCATGGAACAATCAAAAATTATAGATATGACGGAGACGTATCAGCATCCCCAAGCTTAATTCCTGCCCGTCCTCGAGTAGGTAAATGATAAAAAAGATAATTTTTGATGTGGAATGCTACCTAGCATAATCTTGATCATATGTCTAATCATGGCATGAATATTAAGACACGAGTGATTCAAAGCAATAGTCTATCATTTGACATAAAAACAATAATACTTCGAGTGTACCAATAAAGCAATCATGTCTTTTCAAAACAACAAGGCCAAAGCAAGCTTATCCCTACAAAATCATACAGTTTGACCATGCTTCATTTTCGTCACACAAAATGCCCCCATCATGCACAACCCCGATGACAAGCCAAGCAATTGGTTCATACTTTTTAACGCGATTCAGCTTTTTCAACCCTCGCGCAATACATGAGCGCAAGCCATGGATATAGCACTATAGGTGGAATAGAATATAATGATCGAGGTTATGTGGAGAAGACAAAAAGGAGAAAGTCTCACATCGACGTGGCTAATCAACGTGCTATGGAGATGCCCATCAATTGATGTCAATGCGAGGAGTAGGGATTGCCATGCAACAGATGCACTAAGAGCTATAAGTGTATGAAAGCTCAACAAAAGAAACTAAGTGGGTGTGCATCCAACTTGCTTGCTCATGAAGACCTAGGGAATTTGAGGAAGCCCATCGTTGGAATATACAAGCCAAGTTCTATAATGAAAATTCCCACTAGTATATGAAAGTGACAACATAGGAGACAATCTATATGAATAACATGGTGCTACTTTGAAGCACAAGTGTGGAAAAAGAGATAGTAACATTGCCCCTTTTTATTTATTTCTTTTTATTTTTATTTTTTTCCTTTTTTTATTTCTTTTTCTTTCTTTTTATTTTTTTTCTTTGGCCTTTCTTTTTTTCTTTTTGGGGAAAATGCTCTAATAATGATGATCATCACACTTTTATTTACTTACAACTCGACATTACAACTCGATACTAGAACAAAGATATGACTCTATATGAATGCTTCCGACGGTGTACCGGGATGTGCAATGATCTCGCATAGCAATGACATCAAAAAATGGACAAGTCATGAAAATATCATGCTAGCTATCTTACGATCATGCAAAGAAATATGACAATGAATGCTCAAGTCATGAATATGATGATGATGGAAGTTGCATGGCAATATATCTCGAAATGGCTATGGAAATGCCATGATAGGTAGGTATGGTGGTTGTTTTGAGGAAGATATAATGAGGCTTATGTGTGATAGAGTGTATCATATCACGGGGTTTGGATGCACCGGCAAAGTTTGCACGAACTCTCAAGGTGAGAAAGGGCAATGCACGGTACCGAAGAGGCTAGCAATGATGGAAAGGTAAAAGTGCGTATAATCCATGGACTCACATTAGTCAAAAAGAACTCATATACTTATTGCAAAAGTTTATTAGCCCTCGAAGCAAAGTACTACTACGCATGCCCCTATGGGGATAGATTGGTAGGAAAAGACCATCGCTCGTCCTCGACCGCCACTCATAAGGAAGACAATTAAAGAAACACCCCATGCTTCAAATTTGTCACACAACGGTTACCATGCGTGCATGCTACGGGACTTGCAAACCTCAACACAAGTGTCTCTACAATCCAAAACCACCCACTAGCATGACTCTAATATCACCATCTTTATATCGCAAAAGTATTGCAAGGAATCAAACATATCATATTCAGCAATCTACAAGATTATGTAGGATTTTATGACTAACCATGTGAATGACCAATTCCTGTCATCTCTCTAAATTGATATAAGTGAAGCAAGAGAGTTTAATTCTTTCTACAAAAGATATGCCCATGCTCTAACAAATATAAGTGAAGCAAAAGATCATTCTACAAATGGCGGTTTTCTATGTGAAGAGAAACAGGCAATCCAAACTTCAAATGATATAAGTGAAGCACATGAAGCATTCTATAAAGCCATACTCAAAAGATTTAAGTGAAGTGCAATGAGCATTCTATAAATCAACCAAAGACTATCTCATACCATCATGGTGCATAAAAGAAAAATGAAAACTAAATGCAAAAGACGCTCCAAGACTTGCACATAATGCATAAATGAAACGAATACGAAAACATACCGATACTTGTTGAAGAAAGAGGGGATGCCTTCCGGGGCATCCCCAAGATTAGACACTTGAGTATCCTTGAATATTTACTTGGGGTGCCTCGAGCATCCCCAAGCTTGAGATCTTGCCTCTCTTCCTTTTCCTCATATCGAGACCTCCTCGTTTAGACACTTCATCCACACAAAACTTCAACAGAAAACTCGGTAAGATCCGTTAGTATAATAAAGCAAATCACCACTCTATGTACTGTTGCAAACCAATTCAAATTTTGTTTTTGCATTGTGTATACTGTAATATAACTTTTCCATGGCTTAATCCACCAATATAAATTGATAGATTCATCAAAACAAGCAAACTATGCATCAAAAACAGAATCTGTCAAAAACAGAACAGTCTGTAGCAATCTGAACATCCACCATAATTATGCTACCCCAAAATTCTACCAAAATTAGGAAAAATAAAAAAGTTGCATAGAAAGACAATGCAAAAGGAATCAGAACCAATTGACTTTCCCGTTAAAAATATAAAATCGCGCACTACAGCCAAAGTTTCTGTCCTGCACCGTACAAACCAACAAGCATTGTAAACATCCTAAAGGCAAACCTTAGCACATTATTTTTATAATACAATGGAATTATACAAGGGGATAATTATTTTTTTTGAAAATTTTCTGTAATCAAGATTCACAAAGTTTCCGTGAGCATGAACAAAGTTCAAGGCTAGCTCCCACTTCAACAATGCTTATCTCTCTCACTTTCACTTTCCTTTTTGAAAAGTTTTTAGGTCCCCCTCTTTATTTATTTTTGTTTTTAAACTATATGAAAGCACTCAACAGAAATAAATGACTCTCTAAAACTTCCGGGTTGTCTCCCTGGCAGCGCTTTCTTTAAAGCCATTAAGCTAGGCATTTAGTGCTCAAGTAATGAATCCACCCGGATCCCAAGGTATATCAAAGCCAATTTTAATTAACAATGATTTGTAAATTAGTGTAGTCGGGAGAATTCAAAAAGATAATAGGACTATCATGTGTGGGTGCAATAGCAACAATTTCATGTTTAACATAAGGAACTATAGCAAGTTCATCTCCTTAAGCATAATTCATATTGGCATCTTGGCCACAATCATAGCAAGCATCATCAAAAAGGGATATTTCAAACAAATTCAAGGGATCATAGCAATCATCCTTAGGTAAGCACGAAGGGGAATTAAATAATGTATGAGTTGGAGGGTTACTCTCATTAGAAGGTGGGCACGGGTAGCTAATCCGCTCTTCCTCCTTTTGTTCTTCGCTCTCCTCGTCATCTTTTTCATCCAATGAGCTCATGGTTTCATCAATTTCTTCTTCCATAGCTTCCTGCAAAATATTAGTCTCTTCTTGGACAGCGGAGAAGTCCTCAATATATGGTTTAACATAGTCATTAGAAGCATAATTATCATAACAATATTGAAATATGGCAAAACTTTCAGATTTTAAAGAGTAGCATCATACTTTTCAATCAAAGAAGCAATCTCATAAGCACCCTTAAAAGCAACAAATTCTTCAATTTGTTGAGCATCATAGTAATTATAAACACCCTTAGCATACGAAGATACGATACCATTATCACTAAACAAGCATTGATAGGGTAGGTGTTTCTTAGGGTCTTCAGAACAACAAGTAACATCATGTATTTCACATAAATTCCAAGCATAGCATTGCAAACGTTGAATTTGATCCCATAATAGTTTCCCTTTTTCAGATATACGGTGTCGCACATAACAAGGATGCTCATCTAAAGATTTGCCCTCAACTAAGCTAGTTGGGGTTTCAGCACGAGCACATAGGGATCGAAGATGATCCAAGTAAAAAGCTTCAGTAGTGTGATAGATTTTGAGTGGTTCTTCAACCATTGGAGCAGTAGGTACAACTAATTTTTTTGGTATTTTTCGTTTCCTACCCATGACTAAAGATAGAAAACAACTAAGGATAACAAGTAAAAATTACTTAGTGATAAAGCAAACAAGCACACACGAGAATATTCACCCCACGCTATGACTCCCCGGCAACGGCGCCAGAAAAAGCTCTTGATGACCCGCAAGTATACGGGATAGTTGTAGCCTCTTTCGATAAGTAAGAGTGTCGAACCCAATGAGGAGCTAAAGGTAGAACAAATATTCTCTCAAGTCCTATCGGCCACTGATACGACTCTACGCACGCTTGACGTTCGCTTTACCTAGAACAAGTATGAAACTAGAGGTACTTTGTAGGTGTGATAGGATAGGTTTGCAAGATAATAAAGAACACATAAATAAAAAGTAGGGGCTGTTTAAATAAAGATGCAATAAAGTAAATAAAGCGAGTGTGGAAAAGTGGTGGTAGGAGTTGTGAAATTGTCCCTAAGCAATTGACTACGTTACTAGACCGGTAATCACTATTGCAATTCTATTTGAGGGAGAGGCATAAGCTAACATATCATCCCTTACTTGGAATTCTATGCACTTATGATTGGAACTCTACCAAGCATCCGCAACTACTAAAGATTCATTAAGGTAAAACCCAACCATAGCATTAAAGCATCAAGTCCCCTTTTATCCCATACGCAAACAACCTACTTACTCGGGTCTGTGCTTCTGTCACTCACGCCACCCACCATAAGCAAATCATAAACATATTGCAAACCCTACAGCGGGAATCCCTCACGCTTGCGCGACATGGAGGTCACAATAGGACAGCACCAATAATAAAACATGCAACTCAAACCAATCATAGCAATTCATCAATCACCGATAGGACAACGAAAATCTACTCAGACATCAAAGGATGGCAACACATCATTGGAAAATAATATGAAGCATAAAGCACCATGTTCAAGTAGAGGGTACAGCGGGTTGCGGGAGAGTGGATGATGTCTACTACACAACCTTCTTCTTGTAGACGTTGTTGGGCCTGCAAGTGCACAGGTTTGTAGGACAGTAGCAAATTTCCCTCAAGTGGATGAGCTAAGGTTTATCAATCCGTAGGAGGCGTAGGATGAAGATGGTCTCTCTCGAACAACCCTGCAACCAAATAACAAAGAGTCTCTTGTGTCCCCAACACACCCAATACAATGGCAAATTGTATAGGTGCACTAGTTCGGCGAAGAGATGGTGATACAAGTGCAATATGGATGATAGATAAAGGTATTTGTAATCTGAAATAATAAAAACAGCAAGGTAACAAGTGGTAAAAGTGAGCGTAAATGGTATTGCAATGATAGGAAACAAGGCCTAGGGTTCATACTTTCACTAGTGCAAGTTCTCTCAACAATAATAAAATAGATAGATAATATGACAAGCCCTCAACATGCAACAAAGAGTCACTCCAAAGCCACTAATAGCGGAGAACAAATGTAGAGATTATGGCAGGGTACGAAACCACCTCAAAGTTATTCTTTCGGATCGATCTATAAAAGAGTTCGTACTAGAATAACACCTTAAGATACAAATCAACCAAAACCCTAATGTCACCTAGATACTCCATTGTCACCTCAAGTATCCGTGGGCATGATTATACGATATGCATCACACAATCTCAGATTCATCCAACCAACATAAAAGTACTTCAAAGAGTGCCCCAAAGTTTCTACCGGAGAGTCAAGAACGTGTGCCAACCCCTATGCATAGGTTCCCAATGTCACGAAACCCGCAAGTTGATCACCAAGACATACATCAAGTGTTCTCATAAAAGACTCAATCCGATAAGATAACTTCAAAGGGGAAACTCAATTCATCACAAGAGAGTAGAGGGGGAGAAACATCATAAGATCCAACTACAATAGCAAAGCTCGGGATACATCAAGATCTTGCCATAGAGGGAACACAAGAGAGAACACAAGAGAGAGAGAGAGATCAAACACATAGCTACTGGTACATACCCTCAGCCCCGAGGGTGAACTACTCCCTCCTCGTCATGGATAGCGCCGGGATGATGAAGATGGCCACCGGTGATGGGATCCCCCTCCGGCAGGGCGCCGGAACGGGCTCCCGAGAGGTTTTTGGTGGCTACAGAGGCTTGCGGCGGCGGAACTCCCGATCTATCTTCTGTTCTGGAAGTTTAGGGTACGTAGGTATATATGGGTGCAGGGGGTACGTCGGTGGACCTCCGGGGTGCTCACGAGGTAGGGGGCGCGCCCAGGGGGCGCGCCCCCCACCCTTGTGGGCAGCCCGGGACTCCCCTGACGTGCACTCCAAGCCCATCAGGTTGGTTTCCTTCCAAAATTAACTTCTCCAGTTGATTTCGTTCCGTTTTGACTCCGTCTGATATTCCTTTTCCTCGAAACACTGAAATAGGCATAAAACTGCAAATCTGGGCTGGGCCTCCGGTTAATAGGCTAGTCCCAAAAATAATATAAAAGTGGATAATAAAGCCCAATATTGCCTAAAACAGTAGATAAAGTAGCATGAAGCAATCAAAAATTATAGATACGTTGGAGACGTATCAGTGGACCGTTGTAGATAGAAGGGGGAAGGTGATGGAGATGTTGGTGAAGATGGCGGATGTGTTGGTGAAGATCGCGGTGATGATGATGGCCCCCGGCGGCGTTTCGGCGCCACCGGAAGCAAGGGGGAGAGACCCCCCCCCCCTTCTTATTCTTCTTCCTTGACCTTCTCCCTAGATGGGAGAAGGGTTTCCCCTCTGGTCCTTGGCTCCCATGGCGTGGGAGGGGCGAGAGCCCCTCCGAGATTGGATCTATCTCTCTGTTTCTGCATTCTCAGATTCTACCCTTCACCGTTTCTTAAATATCCGGAGATCTGTAACTCTGACTGGGGTGAATCTTTCGCACAGATCTTTCTCATAAAATTAGCTTTCCTGTGCCAAAAGAAGAGCGTCAACCGCCTTACGGGTGGCCCACGAGAGCCCAGGCCGCGCCCAGGGGGAGGGCGCGCCCCCCTGTCTCGTGGCCACCCTAGACACTGTTTCGCGTTGATTTTACTTCCAGAAAATCATAAATATTCCAAAAAAAATCTCCGTTCGTTTTATCCCGTTTGGACTTCGTTTGATATTGGGTTTCTGCAAAACAAAAAACATGCAACAGACAGGAACTGGCACTGGGCACTGAATCAATATGTTAGTCCCAAAAAATAGTATAAAAAGTTACCAAAAGTATATAAAAGTTGAATAATATTGGCATGGAACAATCAAAAATTATAGATACGACGGAGACGTATCAGGACCCACCTGGTCAAAGTGTCCGTAGTGTTGTCATCCTGGTCATGAACGTGTACGTACTTACTGATCGATGTAGAGGCGCGCACGTGTCGTAGTAGAGGCGCGCACGTAGCATGTACACGTACGTACAGCGGCCAGGGTGCAGAAAATACGGTCACATATGTGCACATACGGGTGGGGTCTCGAACACCTACTCACGCATACGTACGGCGAGGGCTCGTTTTCATGGGGAGGCAATGGAATGCGTCGTGTTCATGGGGAGGCAACGGAATGTGTCGTGTTCATCGGGAGGCAATGGAACGCGTGGGAGCCAACCGGCTTGGACGGAACAAGCGATGGAAACGAGGCCTGGCGTACCGCAGAACGGAGGAAACGGCCTTGTGTTCGACCGTCCACGTTCGAAACGGGGTCCTATTGATCGAGAGGGGTCTTGCGTACCGCAAAATGGAGGAAACGGACCTCCTACGGTTGAAACGGGGGTCCTGTTGATCGGGAGGGGTGTGGCGTACCGCAAAACGGACGAAACAGACCTCCTACGGTAGAAACGGGGGTCCTATTGATCGGGAGGGGTGTGGCGTACCGCAAAACGGACGAAACGGCCTTGTGTTGGAGCGCTACGGTCGAAACGGGGGTCCTATTCATCGGGAGGGGTGTGGCGTACTGCAAAACAGGACTCCACGGGATACTGTTCATCTCCACCGTCGACCTCATCCAGCCTCCATGGGCTACCGTCGACCTCCTCCAGCCTCCACCAGCTCCTGTTCATCCAGCCTCCACTGCGCGCTACTCCACCGGCTACTGTTCAACCACCCCTCCATGGGAACCCCTCCACTGTCTACTGTTCATCCATCCCTCCACACCACGGGGTCCTGTTCAACCACCCCTCCACGACCACCCCTCCACCGTCTACTGTTCATCCAGCCCTCCACACC